>NW_027507764.1:8109661-8376422 GCF_037356315.1 Lithobates pipiens | reverse complement strand
AGCTTAATTTGCATGTTTGTTGTCAAAAAGTCCGACCGTGTGTACGGGCCTTTACAGGCATCATCCCGGTATCTCTCAGGCCGAAGTGAATGGAGTGGCTAGTTATCAACTCAATCATTTCTGCAGGAGGAGGAAGGGGTCCCACCTCACCGCCAGCTCTGTTGGATTGCATTGGCCAGGAGTGATGCAACCGTCAGCAACTGCTGCCTTGTACAGGAGGAACCAAAGAGTTTCCTCCATCTATTACCCTGGAAGCCAGGAGCGATGAGTAGTCTGTCACTTCTGGTTCCTCACCTTTGTTTTACCTGGCCACCGGGAAAGCAGTCAGTCTGATCAGCTGCAATTGGGGGGGGGGGGGGGGGGGTTGGAAGGGAGAGATTTGTGCTCTAATAGAGCCCACATTTTTTTTTTGGGAGAAAAACCACTGCAACAGCCCATGCATTTGAAAAACCACTGCACAAATACTGTGACATAATTGCAACACCCACCACCATTTTATGCTATAGGGCAGTGATGGCGAAGCTTGGCACTCCAGATGTTTTGAAACTACATTTCCCCATGATGCTCCACTATGCTTCAGCATGCAAGAGCATCATGGGGAATGTAGTTCCAAAACATCTGGGGTGCCAAGGTTCACCATCAGTGCTATAGGGTCTCCGTTTTCAATAAAAATATTGAATTTATAACTTGGGGTTCCAAGTAAATTATTTTCCCCACCCTAGAAAAATTAGATTTTTACATGGAGTGACGTTTCAGAAATGGCCCAGGTGGTTTAATGGCAGCTCATGTCAAGGCAATTTTCATTGGTTGAGAACTGCCATTATGTTCACATCCCAGGATACTAGATTAGTGCAGTGTTTCTCAAATCCAGTCCTCAGGCCCCCCCCCCCCCCCCCCCCAACAGGTCATGTTTTCAGGACTTCCCTCAGATGAAACGGCTGTGGTAATTGCTAAGGCAGGCAAACTGATCAAATCACCTGTGAAAAATAATGGAAAGCCTGAAAACATGACCTGTTGGGGGGGGCCTGAGGACTGGATTTGAGAAACACTGGATTAGTGACACTTTAGTGTTAAATTTACTTGCCTGCCAAGTACAAAACCCCATTAATCCTGTTAGAATCTTATGCCTGTGCACTGAACCAAGATCCCCAAACCCTCCATTGAAGTGGAGAGAGTTTGAGGTCTAGAACAGGAGGAGATCAGCCCATAGCTACAGTACAATGTCCCCCATGAACACGACCTTGCAGGATCAGCCAGGCAATAAACCTGTAACCAATCCAGACATCACAAAGACAAAGCTGGGGGGGGGGGGGGGGAATAAATAAAGGTTTAGATGTACTTTAAGACCAATACTTACAAGGTTTGTTGATACATCACCACCCACAGTAAATGCAAAAGCCTTCACTTCAAACCGCTTCCGGTGTTCTGGCAGTGCCACATTGGAGACTGGATGAAAAACTGTAAGGTAGGTGTCTTGGTCTTCGGCACAACTAAATATAAAGTGTAAAAAGGGTTACCCAATATAGCTAGAAACCCCCCCCCCCCCCCCCCCAAAAAAAGCTCAGATAAAAAACTAGACCAAACCACGAGCGCTCACCCTCATGTTCTGGCCTCAAGTATAATTTTTGGCAATCCCTAATTTTTATAAAATTGATTTATAGTGTGGGAGACAAGCCATGGTATTGTGTATACAAGTCTTTGCAAATGGAAGACAAAAAAAAAAAAAAAAAAGAAAAAAAAAAAATTTATAGACGTGAAGTCGGTTGAGCCTACAATATAAAAATATGGGAGGTACAATAGTTTGGATTTGGCTAACAATATGCTGCTAGATTAAGGTTTTTTGCTTCTTCAGGTTGTATAAAAAAAAGGAGTCTGCCATCTAATCTTGAACTGCAAATGTGTATTTGACAAGCGGATTACCCATCTACAACAATCTTCCATTGAGGGGAAGCTTCGGGGTCGGGAGACATGGTTGCCCAGCAGTCATTCAGTATCAGCTCGATGTTCGGGTCGCTGCGGTTCAGAACCTGCATCTCAAGGTAGATGGGATCACGAAGAGTCTTCACAACTGGATACTGGTTATCCTGATACAGTACTGCATAGGAGTCATCTTATAGGGAAAGCAAACATGGATTACATGAGGTTGAAGAGGCAAATTCAAAAAATAAATAAATAGGCGTACCCCCTTGTCATCTGATAACCTTAAAGTAAACACCAAGTTTACTATATGGACCATTTCTGTATTTCTACATGGTGATCATAGCCTGGGGGCATCTCCAGAGACCAAATACAGTTCCTCTAATCTTTCCTCAGTTGAGACATGGGAGGAAAAGGAGAGGGCAACCACCATAGTGGAGCTCCTCCAAGGCAATTAACCCCTGCTCCTCCCCTACAGAGGAGCCAAATAGTTTGGCCTAGACACTAGCAACCCAGGAGGGCACTACCTTCATTTTTAAGATATGCTTTTGTGAGCTGGTTCTCAAAACTTGAACATTCCAGATGAGACCTTACAAACACTTTATACAGGGTAGATTAAGTATCTGGCATCTATACCTCATAGAACAATCTGGAAAAAGCCAGCAATGCCAAGCTGCAGAGTCTATGAGCTACCAGAACACCCAGGTCCCCCGCCCCCCCCCCCCCCCCACCCAGAATTAAGGCAACAAGCATCGACATACCATGATAGAGATTCAGTACAAAGGAAATTGGACCATCGTATCTTTCAGAGACTGGAAGAGGAGATGGCGTCAGCACATTCATAGTAAACGAAACCAAATCCGAGACATTGTACCGACAACGAACAGTCTCCCTGCAAAAGAAACTTCTATTGTAGACTTTAAAAATCCCCAACTAGCAACTGGAGTCCTTTACAAAGGTCTTATATGGTCTAGGAATGGTTCCCCCCCCCCTTTTAAAAACACAAGATTAATAGAGAGATCTCCCCAACTTGTTCAAATTCTACACTGGACCACTGGGACAGGCAGTTCAAGAGGGTCTCTGTAGACACTTTAAGGACAGACTATCTTACACCAACACCATTACATTTGACTTAGTTTAGGTGGCAAGATGTTATGCCATTCTATTATACCCTGGAATGAGGTGTCTGCACCATTAGTGCAGGGGGGGGGGTCTCCAAAGTTAAACAAAAAGGGCCTTTAGCCCTTCAGACTTTGGGGTGAGGGGGGGGGGGGGGGGGTTGGCTGCACTGTGGCCAGGAGGGAGCACAAGTAAACATCACATTTGGTATAAGGTGGAAAATGGTGCCCCATTGGCACAATAGTGTCCTGCAACAGTGGAAGGAATAGGGATCTAATGGCCACACAGAGGCAAGCAGAGAGCCACATCTTGCCCAGAGTTTGGCAACCACCATTTGTGCAACAATGCTATACTCTAAGGTAGGGGGTAGGAGGCAACCTGGGACCCTCCAGCTGTTGTGGAACTACATTTCCCTGTGAGGCATTGCAAGGCTGGTAGTTAGTTACTCCCAGGTGCATGATGGGAGTTGCAGTTCTGTAACAGCTGGAGGGCCCAGGTTTCCTACCCCTGCACTGAGTATTGGTTGCAAAACACCCTCAAAAGTACAAGTCTTAGTTCAAGTCATTTTATATACATAGTCGGGCAATAAAACTCAAGTCATAGGATTTAAAAGAGGATCCATTTAGCAAGTCCTGATCAGACCTTTGTTTTTTTTTCAGTACATTCTCCATGCATATAGTTTAGAGAAGCCTTTTATGATTGCCTTCTAACCACCAAAGACCCTTCCTTGCCATTAGCGATGGAGTCACAGTAGCCATGTGATTGAGGGGGGGGGGGGTACTGGAGGGAGAAGAAAAACAATGGCATACTAGTCAGTACCAGTGTGCAAGAGTATTGGCTTTGGAGAAATAAATCCCCTCAAACATTGGGTGACCTACATGTGTGGATGTTGATGCATTTTGTAAAAAATTATAGTTTATGTAGCACCATGACGTTTAGGCAGGGCTGCCATCAAATTTACCAAGTGATAGTTGCCTTGGCTAATTGATAGGTCAATTTCACCTCCAATTCTAGATTTTCTGCACTTCTCTCTTCTGCCACTAGATGGCATTAGATAAGACAAAGGCATTGAAGGGACAGATTAGGAATGAATTGAGTGTCTCAGTCAATGGGCAGGATTCTTTGGTCCCTCAGCCTGCAGGGAGAGCCTATTTGGGTTGAGTCAGGCGATTGGGGTTCTGTGCCACCTGGACAGCTGTCTGGGTGGACGCGTGTTGCAATGCCCCAGGCTGCTAGGCCATAAGCCTTGGGCCCATCCTGGGAACATCTGGCTGCTAGGCCATCCGAGAGGCCTATCCAGAAGCACAGCGCAGGGTTGGGATTGCATTCCATCTAGACTTAAATGGTTCCACTGGCTGGGGAACCAGTTGTGGTTGGAGGTAGAAGGAAAGTTGTTGCCACTAAGGCACCATCCACCTTGCCAGAGACAGAGTAAGCTGAGGCCAGTACCAGAGCAGATGTCACCGGCTGGGGATGGCGAAGTGGGAAAATGTCAGCAGATGCCAAGTCAGGGACCCAGCAAAGGCGACGCTTGTGGAGTGCCAAGCCAGGGACCCAACGTGTCAGCAGGGTTGAAGCATGAGGTGCATCAAGCCAGGGACCCAGCAGTGAAATGGGCATGATGCTTTAGGAAGATACTGAGTGCTAGAGTGAAAGCTCAGGGGATCCAGTGGATCGTCAAGTCTAGTGAAAGACCAAGGGCTCGGAGGAAATGAAGTTCTACAATAGGAGAGATTGTAGAAGTGAAAGCTCATTTGCATCCTTTGTTAGAAACTGTTACAAGACTGTTGCTATAGGAAACAGCATTACTACTCCTGAAGAGGTGCTGTCTGGCTAGATACCTTGGCTGGCCATACCATACCTCCGGCATGGCTGTCTGCCTATAGAAGTTGAAATCTGCCAATTAAAATTGTATCTACTTAAGGGTGTCCTTGCCACAACCCTCTCCCACAGTTCTGTTTGAGACAATAAATCTTAGTGTAGCATCTGGCGACCATCATTCTACCTTGCATTACACCCCACCATGCCTTGTAATCCACTCTACACAGAAGGAGGTCAGCTGTCCCCAACCTTGGAGGTCATCATTAGGCCTCAGGACTTTGCTACATTTAAATATTAGAAATGGGGCGCCTTGAGACTGTCCATAGTTTTAAAGGGTACCTTGACTGGGGAAGGAAAAAAAAAAAAAAAAAAAAAAAAGGTTGAGAAACACAGGCCTTAGAAAAACAGTGACCTTGGAGCTTTACTTTCAGGAAAAAAAAAAAATATAAAAAAAAAGTTTTAGTTTCAACTTCTTGAGTAAAAACCAAAAGCTTAGCGATTACCACAATGTTGCAATAAAAGTTTTTATTTTCTAGTGGTACAATTAGAACTACCAGATATTAAGGGAAGCCTCCAGGAGGACAGAAAGGGCAAATCTGGTCAAGATTTTGTAGCCTACGATTTAGAATTAATTTTTTATTATTTTTTTTAAACTTGGGTACAAATAGAGCAACTCCATAGGATTGATTTACTAAAACTGCAGTGAGCAAAGTCTGGCACAGCTGAGCATGGAAACCAATCAGCTTCCAGGTTTTATCGTCAAATCCCAATTGAAAAAAAGAAAAAAAAAAAAAAAAAAAAAAAAACCTGAAGTTGGGAGCAGATTGGCTACTAGGGATGAGCCGAACACCCCCCGGTTCGGTTCGCACCAGAACTTGCGAACGACCCCCGCGTTCGGTACGAACATTAGAACCCCATTGAAGTCTATGGGACTCGAACGTTCGAATTGGAAAGTGCCAATTTTAATGGCTAATATGCAAGATACTGTCCTAAAAAGGGTTTGGGGACCTGCCTCCTGCCTCAGGGGACATGGGTCACTGCAAAAAAAAAAAAGTTTTAAAAACTGCCGTTTTGGCGGGAGCACTGATTTTAATGACGATTAAAGTGAAAAAAAAAAAAAAAGTGAAATATTCCTTTAAATATGGTGCCTGCGGGGTGTCTGTAGTATGCCTGTGAAGTGCCACGTGTTTCCCGTGTTTAGAACAGTCCCTGCACAAAATGACATTAAACGGAAATAACGTCATTTAAAACTGCTTGCGGTTTTAATGTTATATCTGGTTCCTGCAATATGGTTGAAAATCATTGAGAAACATGGCATGGGTAGCCCTCCCTGCCCATTACCAGCCTATTTGGGTCTTTTACGCATATTAAGGGGAACCCCGTACCCATATTAAAAAAAGGAAATGCGTGTGGCCCCCAGGCCCTATATACTCAGAACAGCAGTATACAGGCGGTGCAAACAAGACAGGGACTGTGTAGGTTTGTTGTGTTAAGTTGAATCTGTTTGTCATTTTCAACCGGTACATTTTTTAAAGTGTAGCTCCAGTCAAAAAACTATTTAAGCTTTTTGGAAAACATAGGGAAGGGTTATCACCCCTGTATAATTTGTTTTGTCGTCCATCTTTTTTCATCTCACTTGCTGCTGTCTCCTTGCGTTTGCAAGTAGGAGATGTTTGTAAGTTGGATGTTTGAAAGTAGGGGCCTTCCCTATATTATAGCGGTATGTACTGGGTACAGAGCACGCAGACGCACGCACTATCTCCTAACACTACTGACTGCAAGCTCTATTATTAACCACTTGTTAGCATAAAGTGAAAGATGAAGTTATGCTGAGTAAATAGATATCAAACATGTCCCTCTTCAAAATTGCACATGCCCGTGGAATGGCGCCAAACGTCGCTACTTAAAAAATCCCCATAGGCGACGCTTTAATTTTTTTTTAGTGGTTACATGTTTTGAGTTGCAGAGGAGGTCTAGGACTAGAATTATTGCTCTCGCTCTAACATTCTCGGCGATACCTCACATGTGTGGCACATGGGGACATGGCGCTTTAATTTTTATTTTATTTTTTTATTGTTTATTTTACAATGTTAGTTTGACATTTTTTTCCCCAAAAATATATTTGATCACTTTTATTCCTATTACAAGAAATGTAACCATCCCCTGTAATAGGAATATGGGGTGACAGGTCCTCTTTACAGTGAAATCTGGGGGGTCAATATGACCCTACATCTCACCTCTAGGCTGGGAAGCCTGAAATAAAAAATAAAAAAAAGATTCTGGCTTTGATCGTACTGGCGAGTTGGTAGAAGCACCGGAGGGCGGTGAGGGGTGGGGGGGCGTCTATGGCTGGGTATTTCGGGGTACTGCAGAGTAATGGCAGGGTACTGCAGAGTATGCACTGGTATTGCAGAGTATTGGCAGGGAATTGAGGGGTTAAATTCGGTGAGCAGCGATGTGGGCACTGCAGATGCAGCCCACATCGCTGCTGACACCGATCTCTTTCCCCTCCGCTGTACCGATCGGTACAGAGAGGGGAGGGAGGAACCGGCGTCATAACATGACGCCGGTTTGTTTCCAAGTGATCACTCCGTCATTTGACGGAGCAATCACGTGGTAAACGGCCGCTATGAGCGGCCGTTTACCGTGATCCGCCGGGTCCTGTGGACCCGGTGGTCACGGATGCTCTTGAGTGCGCACACCTCGGGGCACGCGAGAGCAGAATTCTGGGAGGCCGTTAATTAACGGCCTCTCAGAGTTAAACAACCGCCCTGAAGCCGTTAATCGGCAATGGGCAGTTGTTAAGTGGTTAAAGCTAGATCACTAGCTATATAGGTGAGGTGAATATAGTGGTGTATACTGCAGTCAGGGCACAGACAACAACCACTACACAGCAGCAAGATAGGAAATCAGCCAAAAACGATTGGTGTGCAACTGTTGAAGGTACACAGAACACCCACTGCTTCAGATGCTAAGTAACACTACACGAGGCCGCCTCAAAAGGCGGCCTTATATAGTGTGGGGCGTGCACTACACAGCCTGAGCTATGATTGGCCACAGGCAGGATGCCTGTGGCCAATCATGGCTCTCCTCGCTGCCGGCGCTGCGATTGGCCAAGCATGCGGGGTCACAGTGCATGCTTGGCCAATCACCGGGCAGCAATGCACTGCGCCAACGCAGTGCATTATGGTCCGCGCGCCACTTGAATTTTGCCGCGAACGGCCAAAACGTTCGGAATTCGCCGAACGCACGAACAGTCAATGTTCGAGTCGAACGTATGTTTGACTCGAACATGAAGCTCATCCCTATTGGCTACCATGCACCAGATTCTGAGTGCTCCGGTTGTAGTAAAGCTCCCATTGTAATCTTGCATTTGTCAGCCGGTAGAAACTCAATGTCTACCAGAAAACCTTCCTGGTTTGTAATAGAGAGTTTCATTTTTATGAATTTTTTTAAAGCTGGAAATATGATTAAGATTCAGTTGTATATCAATCTCCAGATGGACATAGTAACAAATATCAAATTAATCTGAAAATATATAAATAATCTGTTTAATCAGATGATGCAGTTGTATTCTCTTGGTGCATTGGCCTAGAGAAGAGAAAAAAAAAAAAACCCCACAAACCCCACCAACCAGCCAACCCACCCAACAGCCAAACCATGCCCACCCCCACCCAACCATGCCCACCCCCACCCAACCAACCATGCCCACCCCCAACTTATAAGTCACCCAGACCTATGAAACAAATGCTGAAGATAGGCAACAAAAAAACAAATAGTTTCAACAAAATAAAATTTTTGTAAAGTTGCCATCATGCACATCTATTCCATGGCAAAGTTCCCCTTTAAAATTCCACAAAGTGTTCTAGCTATGAGACATGTAGGCACTTTGGGTGAGAAGCTGAAGCAGCCCCCACACTGTAAAAACCACTGTAGAACAGACTGTACTCCAAAGAAGCCACAAAAATCCAGCAAATTGATTGGGTGGACAAATTGATTGGGTGGACTCACACAGTGTAGGCTTTCAAGTCCATCAAATAAAAGAGGTTTCACCCATCTATGACAGTCAAGACTGTCAAACGTTTGCTAGGGGGAAATGCACAACCCCACATGTGCATATATAGAAGGAGTGCTAGACCAAAGAGGTAAAAATTCCAAGTGCTGGGATTGCAATACGAGTCAAAAACCCATTTGAAAAAAAAAATCCACTGGCTTAGGTTGGCTGTAGATCTGTACAGTTTTGAATTGAAGCGCCCAAATGTTTCGTTATTCAATTTACAATAGTAACAAATCTGAAAGGATGATGCAAAAACCGACAAAATTTGAGTCAAGTTTTTCAATAGAAGGAACAGAATACAAAAATATAAAATATATCCCTTCTGGAATTTAGATAGATAAAAATCTAACCATTTCTCAAACTTTGAAAAATAAAAAACCTCAGACTAGAAAGGAATCTGAAATTAGAAATAGAATGCATAAGTTTCAAATTGAAAATTTCAAGTGGATTAGAAAGAAACTAATTCCAGAAACAAAAGACAACCAACCACACTTATGCAAATAAGGAATCCATTTTTCATTCTGCACGTTGAGTTGGCTGCCAACAGGCAAGACTAGATTTTTGCATCTTCATTGGAAGGCAGCCAGTTCTATGGTAGTTTAAGTTCTGGGTCAGAACCTCTTTGGGAGGCAATCCGCCACTTTCAGGTGAAGTGGTTTCCCCCCAAATCCAATGGGCAAGTTCAGGTATCATTTTAAGCATTAGCACCCCCCCCCCCCCCAAACTGTATTACTTCTATACCTGAATTCACTGTCTCGTGAGATTATTCTTCTAGGCTTGTCTTTCCAGAGGGCATGGACCTCATTCTCATAGAGGAGAACCCCACCTACAAACTACAAAGAGGTTTTTGTTAGACAGGTCCTTCAAAAGTGGTTGTAGGCAAGTTGAGCCGTGTCAAAGAAAAATAAATAAAAAAATAAATGAAAACCCTCCACTTACGCTAATTTTTGTGCCACAATCTGTCAGAGAGAACCTGAACAAAACCAATTGGTCCATCTTAGTTATTGGCTGGCACTGACCGTTCCCCAGAATCACCGTGTCCAAGTTCAGACTCGGTCTTGTTTGCTGGGACAAAACCTGAATGGTCATAAAGCCGTCTGATGAGCAGTATGTAGACGCTGAAAAAGAAATTTGTGATTTTTTTTTTAGATCTAGAATAAAAAAAATTTATATATATATAAAAGTCAAATTTGAAACCAAGTTCCCATGTATGCGATTGTTCACCCAACTCACTAGGATTCTGTTTAATGCATCGGTCAGAGCACACTCCCGCAAGCCTCATCGGCACGCTAATGTCATCCACCGCGAAGACCAGGGTGAAAGGTGGCAAGCAGAGAGTTTGAGAAGCCTAAGAAATAAAAAGGGGATTTAGGTGACCACTTTAGTGTTGGGGGGGTGGGGACAAGACACCAAAAAACCACCCACTTAGCGTTGCACTCCGGCTGAAAATGTAAAGTTTACCTTTAGCTTCTCCTTCACGATTGTTATTTGGGTTCCACTGCTGGTGTCAACAGTCAAGCCTTGCTTGTGGAGCTCAGCCTCACCGCTTGGTATTGGAATTTGTACATCATTAATGTGAATATACTGTAGATAACCATAAAATGGAGGAACAGAGATCTCCATATGGGTGTCATTGCATTGGAAAGGCCCTGCAAGTACAAGTTACACATACATTAGACAAAGACTGGAAATTAAAATGTCAACATGGTACCACCAACTTCATAGGGCAGTTTAAATTTTTTTTTACCCATAACCTGAACAATGTTCTTTAGGAGGAACATACATCCCACATCGGGTGAAATGGCAGCCTCCAGCAAGAAACTGAAACTGTGCTGTAAATTGCCTACAGCTTATGTAAGCAATGTTTGTAGCCTAGAGCCCCTGAACAGCAGTAAATCATAAAGGGGAACTAAATCCATCAATTTAATGGTTTCAAAGAAGTTGCATTCCTGGAATGCTGGGATTGCTAACACTTGCTTGAGGACACAAGCAAATGTGACTGTCAAATCAAATGGCTGTGTCATAATTGATCACATGTGCAGCACCATGCCAGTTGCAGAACAGAAGCAGCTTCCTCAGCTGTAAAGGTTAATGGGGGGGGGGGGGTTTAATTATGCTTTAAAGTGGAGGTAAATCCAAACTTTAAGGCTCGTACAGTAAAGGATTTCATGTCACATGTACCCAGTCTTGCCACAAAGTTATCCACCTCTGAGCAATCTTTAGGGAGATAAAAAACAGACAGAAATAGGAGTCAGTTTCTCCCCCCCTTGCTGCGAGTGCAAGCGATTTACACATCTCATACACAAGTGAGACATTCTGTGCACTTCAGATCCCCCTCCAGCTCTCCCAGGATCGGCTGCTCCACAGCTCAGCATGATTGGGCATGCTGAAGTCATGTGGTGACTTTTCTGGGATTTGGCTGGATGTAAGTGATCATAGCAGAAGTTCAGTGTAAGAAATAGAGAGGAGAAAATGTATGTTGACAAGGGGAGTGTAGAGGTGGGCGGGGAGTCTGACATCACAACTCCACCCGCCTTGCTCAGACCTGCCCACACAAGAGCACAGTGCCTAAAATAGAGAGCAACTGAGCATGTGCAGAGCGAGACGGCATTACTTGATTGTAAACAGTATAGGTCCTTATTTTATGCAAGATTGGCAACAGGGCCCAGCATGAATTCATCTAGCAGGAATTACTGTAAATTTTCTGACTAAAGTTCCACTTTTAACATCAAAATTTTACAGTTTTAGATTGAAAGTTCAAGCTTTACTGGAAAGCAGTAGAATTGTTAAACCCTAAAAACCATTAGAATTTTGAACATTTCCAAAATGTTTAATACAGTAGATGGTAGTGATTTTATACCAAGCCTAGATGGGAAAAAAATAAAAAAATACAAACGCAGTGTCCTGTATGTAGCATTTTTTTCTAGTGTAGGCTGCCAGGGAAGTTTAGCTCCTCCAATCAGTGGAGCAGGGGTCGATTGAGCAGGCCTGCTCAGTTTCCCCCTGTATTCTAGAATTATAGTGGGATGAAGAACAGTGTGCAGCCTGAACATAGGAATGCTGGGTGTGCATGGGCGATTATGGTGTGCCCAGGCACATTAGCATCACTGCATGGCAGCAGGAAGATGGGAAAGATCTCCATGCCAACTATGCCATAAGTAGTTTATGCCCTTTCACTGATGGTAGAGAGATCAATGTGTCAGGGTCATATACATGTAGACACAAGCGTGTTTGAGCTTGTGTGTGCTCACACACACACACACACACACACACACACACACCTTTGAGTCTGAATATTTAATGGGAATCTAGCCAATCCCTAGGGAGGTGTGCGGAGGAGGAAGAGTCAGGAGGAGGAAGAGTCAGGAGGAGGAAGAGTCAGGAGGAGGAAGAGTCAGGAGGAGGAAGAGTCAGGAGGAGGAAGAGTCAGGAGGAGGAAGAGTCAGGAGGAGGAAGAGTCAGGAGGAGGAAGAGTCAGGAGGAGGAAGAGTCAGGAGGAGGAAGAGTCAGGAGGAGGAAGAGTCAGGAGGAGGAAGAGTCAGGAGGAGGAAGAGTCAGGAGGAGGAAGAGTCAGGAGGAGGAAGAGTCAGGACTCCAGTGGATAGCAGAGACAAAAAGGGATCTTGTGGTTTTGTGCGAGTAGAAGACCCAATCGCTGGAGAGTTAGTGATGGTGCAGCTTTTGGTCCTTTGAAAGGAGTCACTCAGCATTAGATTCTGTGGGACATAATGTGCAGCTCAGCTGTTAAAGAGTTGAGTCCTCAAAGTTCAGTTCATAAGTTTTGGGGTATCCCATGATCCCTTCACCCCCATCCAAGTTCACTGCTACAATAAACCCTATAAATACACCCCTAGAGCGATCATTCAAACTTTTGAGTGAAGAGAATGCAGGCGCGCTACAACTTGGGGAAAGGAATCAAGCCCACCAGCAGTTCTTTAGGGGCCTACAGAAGAAAAGTTTAGTCCCTGCAGTCCTGTGCTTTGACCAGAATAAACTAAAGTCACCAACCAGCCTCCCAATTCCAACCAAATCAGTCCTTGTCACTTAACCACTTTCAGACCGGACCATTTTGCTGGTAAATGACCAGAGGTCTTTCTACACTTTGGCACTGCGCTGCTTTAACTGGTAATTGCGCGGTCATGCAATGTTGTACCCAAACAAAATTTGCGTCCTTTTCTTCCCACAAATAGAGCTTTCTTTTGATGGTATTTGATTGCCTCTGCGATTTTTATTTTTTGCGATATAAACGTAAAAAGACCGCAAATTTTGAAAAAAAAAATGATATTTTCTACTTTTTGTTATTAGAAAAATCCAATAAACTCAATTTTAGTCATACATTTAGGCCAAAATGTATTCAGCCACATGTCTTTGGTAAAAAAAAAAGTCAATAATTGTATATTTATTGGTTTGCGCAAAAGTTGTCACATCTACAAACTAAGGTACGTTTTCTGGAATTTACGCAGCTTTTAGTTTACGACTGCCTATCTCATTTCTTGAGGTGCTAAAATGGCAGTACAAAACCCCCCCAAATGACCCCATTTTGGAAAGTAGACCCCCTAAGGAAATTGATAAGAGGCATGTTGAGCCCATTGAATATTTTATTTTTTTGCCTCAAGCGATTGAATGACAAATTTTTTTTTTTTTTTTTTTTTTTTTTTTTTTTTTTTACACAAAGTTGTCACTAAATGATATATTGCTCACACATGCTATGGGCATATGTGAAATGACACCTCAAAATAAATTCTGCTGCTTCTCCTGAGTATGGGGATACCACATATGTGGGACTTTTTGGGAGCCTAGCCGCGTACGGGGCCCCGAAATCCAAGCACCGCCTTCAGGGTTTCTAAGGGCGTAAATTTTTGAGTTCACTTCTCACTACCTATTACAGTTTTGAAGGCCATAAAATGCCAAGATGGCACAAAACCCCCACAAATGACCCAATTTTAGAAAGTAGACACCCCAAGCTATTTGCTGAGAGGCATGTTGAGTTCATGGAATATTTTATATTTTGCCACAAGTTGCGGGAAAATTACAAACTTTTTTTTTTTTCACAAAGTTGTCACTAAATGATATATTGCTCATGCATGCCATGGGCATATGTGAAATGACACCCCAAAATAAATTCTGCTGCTTCTCCTGAGTACGGGGATACCACATATGTGGGACTTTTTGGGAGCCTAGCCGCGTACAGGGCCCCGAAAACCAAGCACCGCCTTCAGGCTTTCTAAGGGCGTTACAGTTTTGAAGGCCATAAAATGCCAAGATGGCACAAACCCCCCCCAAATGACCCCATTTTGGAAAGTAGACACCCCTAAATTTAGGGGTACACTAGTGAGACTAGGTAATAAATGGCGGGTGCCCTGAAACTATAAAAAAATAACGAACCAACCAGCGTCACCTGTAACCGTTATATGGTGATCACTGGTGAAAGGGTTAACTAGGGGGCTTTATGCGGTAGTATATGGGGGTCCCTGGCGCTATAAAAAGCTGCGGCCAACCTAAATACCTACCTGCCTAACTAGCATCACCTGTGACACTAATACAGCGATCAGAAAAACGATCACTCATTAGGCTGGGTTCACACTGGAGCGATGCGGGAACGCCACAAATCCGCGGCGGGTTCCCGCATCACATGCCTCCCGGCGGCAGTTCACACCGCCCTATGCGAACTGCTGGGAGTGTCAGTGAAATGTTAATGACACCCCCAGATCAGTTCGCATATCGCAGTGCGATCTGCAAACTTGGATTGCATGGTGTGAACACCCATGCGATCCGATTCTGCTGCGGACCAAAAAAAGGGTCCCGTGCGAGTTTGCGGCGGGTGCGACACGAATTCAGCCATACCATCTGTATACTATCTGTATACTATCTGTATACTATCTGTATACTATCTGTATACTATCTGTATACTATCTGTATACTATCTGTATACTATCTGTATACTATCTGTATACTATCTGTATGGCTGAACTCGAATCGCACAGAGATCGGATGTGATTTGCACTGCAGTGCGAATCACATTCGTTCTCATAAACCGCTGCAATGTGAACCCAGCCTTAGTCACACTGGCGACGGGGGGGTGATCATGGGGTTAAACCTTTATTGGGGGGTTAGGGGGGTACATTAGAACTAAAGGGGGCTAACCCTAACTGCCCTAACAGTTATTACAGTCACAAATGACACCAATGCAAAAAAAAAAAAAAAAAAAATTACATTGGCGTCACTGTGACTGGGGGGGTGATCAGGGGGTAATTGGGGGGGTGTGAGTGTGCCTGGCATGTTCTACTGTGTAGTGACGTGTTGGTGCAACTCACCGATCCTCTCTCCTCGGTGTCAGAATGAAAAATACCGACACGGAGGAGAGAATACATCACTTCCTCTCCTGTGTTTACATTACAGGAGGGGAAGTGATGTCACGAACGATTCCTATTCATCGGGAGCGATCGCGAGGGGGTGGCCATGAACGAATGGCCGCCCCCTCGTCCGGGATTGCTCCTGCACGAACACCGACCGCCGCAGGCACCGGCCCGATCGGGCCCCCGACCCGCGGGAAGGCAGGGACGTACAGGTACGCCCATATGCCTGCCCGTGCCATGCTGTCGACGTACATCGTCGTGCGGCGGTCGGGAAGTGGTTAAAGTCAAAATGAAGGGGCCATGGCCAAACATGCTGAAACCTCAGAATAGGATTAATCTCCCATGAAAATGGCCATGCTTGTTTTTAAAATGCATAGAAAACACCATTGTTTTCTTCTCTTGCCATCACAGGCTCCGACTTGAAAGCAGTGCTCAGCCCCACTTACCATAATGTCCCTCCATTCTACAGAGGGTAGGTGAAGCCCAACACTGTCCTCTACTCCAAATCTTGGGCCGCATGTGACCGGCAGGCGATAAGCCTTAGGACTCCATGTGGCTCAGGTCACCCCGAACACAACAGTAGGCTCTTAAACCAAAAATATAAACACCCCTTTCTGCTCTCAGACGATAGGAAACCCAATCTAAAATTCTGAACTCGAGGGTTGAGGGTGAGAGGGGGGTTTCACCATTTTTTTTGCAGGTGTGGTGGGGAAGTGGACAATAAGTTTCTCAGATCCTAAAGAGTTTAGAAAGCCACACAGAAGAAAAAAATAAAAAAAAAATTTACCTGGAACACACACAATTTTCACTGCAATGGTGATTTTTGGGTAAAGCTTTTCCAGAACGATTTCAATGTCTCCAATATAAAGGCTTTGATTTCTGGCCTAGAAAGACAGAGTTGGAGTCAATGATAAAGGTAAAAAAAAAAAAAAAAAAAAAAAAAAGTCCAAATAGACCAGTGTTTCTCAACAGGGGTACTGAGGCGAGTATGCAGGGTGCCGCCTCAGCTTGAGCCCCTGTGCTATAGGGCAGAGACCACCATTAATTCCTGTATACATAGAGGCAGAGAGTGGTGCCCACACCTCCCCCACTCACTCAGTCTTGCCAGCAAAAAGTTGTGCCAGTGTTCTGCCATCATATAGTGACCGCCCCGTACTGCGCATGCGCAGTACGGAGCAGACGAAGCTTCGGAAAATCTCCGAAGATGAACCGCACCTGCGCCGTGAATGGAGGTGGTAGCCCCACCATCCAAGCGGACATAGGGTTGGGACATCAATGCTCGACGGCCCCTCACTCCATGCATCTAGCAACTGCACCTGCTAAAAATGCATGGCACCATAGTGTGTTTTTGCAAGTATAAAAATCCTGCTGGCACCCCTTTTGGGCGTTTTGCACGCAGAGAGGAGCTCAAGAAAAAGCACAACGCGTGAGAACATGCAAAAGAGTGCACCTACTGGTGGGAACGAGCCTTCATACTGGTGTGCTGCTGGACTTGTGAGAGATTCTAAAAGCTGCCATGATTTAAAAAAAAAAAATATATATATATATATATATATATATATATATATATATATATATATATATATATATATATATATATATATATATATATATATATATATATATATGTGTTGAACGCTGATCTAGACTTACAGATATTTTGTAAATCCCAAAGGCGTCATAGCGGACCTGGAGCATAAAGTTCTCATCGTCACTTGTTAATTTGTATCCATATGTTCTGGCTGTTGAAACATTCACTTTTGTTTTCTGGGTTCCATTGTAGATTACTACCATCCATGTGGCTATCGGTGGCACAGAAACAACCTGAAAGATTAGTAAAGTTGGCAATTGTTTGATAGGAGGAAAGCATGAAGTACACACATTGGAAGTTGAACCCCCTCTAGTTGTGAGCAACGGAAGAGTGTTGAGTCGCAGATTCATTCGTTAAGTGAATGTTTTCTAAATTTGTTTATTACAGATGACACACAGAAATTCAAATAGAATACAATTGAACAGAGAAAATAAAAAATAAAGTTTCTATTCAAATGTATTCTATTTGAATTTCAGAAGATGTTATGCGTTTTAATAACCATTTCCCAAAATTCTAATTGAAGCAACTTTAGAATCAATAATGGGAAGATGGTTACATTGTCTTTCTATAGAAATTCAGATTTATATTTTATTGGTTTTGAATTATATTCTTTTCTATGCAGATTGATATGTGCAAGAAGAAAAAGAAAAGGAAAAAGAAAAAGAGAAAAATGTATGTGCACGAAACAATTTGTTCTGCACATGTCTATAGGGCAGCAATGTCTGTTTATTTTTTTGCCATTTTATTACAATTTTTTGGAGCCCCATTAGGGGGCTTTGGACAAACATTGGGGTTTAAAAGGAGAGTCTGTGCCACATGGGGCAATTAGGATGTTGCCCATGCACACACACCTATGGAAAGGACACAGCTCTGTCTGGCCTTCCTCCTCAATGTCCAGCAGGTGTTGGTGGTCACAGCACAAGCCCACCAGCGGATGACCAACTCACAGCCGGCATGTGTGCCCCCTACCTGGATTGTGTACTAGGTATGTGACCCGGCACAGAAAAGCTGCACTTATGGAGGTAGGCAGACAAGTGGTAATGGTTAAACAGGAAAGCTCATATGGAGGAGGACCGTTTTGAAACCACACCCCCCCCCTCCCCCAATACAGCCTACCCGAAATAATAGTTTAGTTATGAACACAAAAATGATCAGTACTGATTAATTCAGGAAACAAAGGGGCTGGTAAATATGACATTTACCAGGCCCTCCCCCCCCCCCCCCATGCTCCCATCCTGAAGGATCCTATTGAGTGCTTGCAGCTGCCAGTGGGAAGCCAACAGAGCTGCAGGGGTAGGAGAGGCATACAACAAGGGCAGATGTATGATACACATGGAGGGTGATCAGTGTGACCTGTGGGGGGGGTACAAATTCCAGCAATTGCCCTCCTGCCATGCCAATCATCCTCCCTGCCCACATCAGATTCACCCAGATGCCTGGTGGTACCTCACCTACAGCCCTGCAGATGGAGAATGACTATGTCAAGTGTGGTCAGGCACCAACATCTGAAGGAAAATTACTTTGTAGCCTTAGTGTCAGTGTCATTTTTATTGCAAGAAATTCTATAAAAAGCTCACAATCTGTTAATGCATCATTTGTACTTCTGTTTTGGGGGGGGGTTAGAAGAACTGCAAAAAAAAAATTATTAAAAAAAGCCAGCAGAAGCTATAGACTGTACCTCATCACTGAAGTCAGGGATAGTCCGAGATATGTTTGCCTGTGGAACAAAGGAGGAGAATAGAAAGTCACATCAGTACACCAGATTTCTATACTAGGATTTAATTTGTAAAAACTGCTTTCAAGAAAAGATCCTCAGATAAGTTCACCCATGCCTAAGTTTCACTGTTTAGCAAAATGAGGGCCAAATGCTTCAGAAACTGGCAACACCAACCCCCCCCCCCCCCCCCCTCACCACCATCTTAGTGCTTCCTCTCCCTTGGTTAGGGAAGAATCATCTCAGGGTGCCAGTTAAGGAAGTGGTACTTGTGAACTAGCATTTGACAGTTCTCCATAAGCTTTTATACTGTACAAACTAAGGTCCTTTGGCATGGACATAGGGTGAGCACATGGCTTGAAAACTGGCTACAAGGGCGAGTTCAGAGGGTTCTGTGCTGGGACCAATCCTATTTAATTTGTAGAGGACCTGGAGGATGGGGATGGGGGAAACAGTTCAATCTCTGAATTTGCAGACGATACTAAGCCAAGCAGGGCAATAACTTCTCCGCAGGATGTGGAAACTTTGCAATCAGATCCGAACAAATTAATGGGGTGGGCAACTACATGGCAATGAGGTTTAATGCAGAAAACTTGAAAGCATTTGGGTGGCAAAAATGTGTGCAATCAGGGATGAGCTGGAAATGGCGTCCAGAGAAGGGCAACAAAGCCAATACAGGGTCCGGAGGATATCAATTATGAGGAAAGGTTGCAAGAACTGATACGCAGCCCTTCAAAAATTAAGAGGTTTAACCTTAAACTGCTTAGAGGGTTCTTTACTGTAAGAATGTGGAATTCCCTTCCACAGGCGGTGGTTTCAGCAGGGAGTACAGATCATTTCAAAAACCATTAGATAAGCACCTGAACCACGACACACAGGTATATACACAATGCAACAAAAAGGAAAAAAAAAAAAAAAAAGCCACAGGTTGGACTTGTCTTTTCTCAACCGCAAGTAACTGAACATCCAGAAGCTCAACATAAACCAAGTGAAATGAGGCAGCTATTTCCAACCTTCTAGAATTGCTAGTTGACTAGTAACCCAACTGTTACCCATCAAGACATTTGAGTTGCTGAAATATGCAGATAAGGCCCCAAGTATGAAAACCTTATGTGCACTCGTTTTGGGTTTTCCCCGGAGAGATCAGTGGTTTCTGACCAAAAAGGACAGACTGCTGTATTGCTTAACACCACATCACAAAGGATTCCTGGTCTGCTTTGGACGGCCCCATCTGCAAACCCAACCTGAACAAGTCCCATTTTACTAAAACCACCAGCATGTCTGTCAACTTACCCTCATGAAGTCCGTTCCACACTCAATGACTGGCACATCACTAAATGGGTCCTCAGAAGCGTAGTCTGCTTGGTTATCATGGCAAGTAATCTTGTAAACTAGATTCTTCATCAATGGTTTGGTAAAGGAAATGTAAGCGATCTTTCTTCCAGCCTACAAGAGAAAGAATTTCCATTAAGGCAGCCTTTGGATACAGTTAAGCAAGCTCACAAAAATGTGACTATGCCCGTGTCCCCATTACCCAGTTAAAATTGAATGCATTTATGGATGTTCTGAAATTTATGCAAATGCAACACCAGCCATATGTGCGAAAATAGGTTAGAGCGGAGGTCCCATTGTATAGGACTTCATATTGTAGTCACCACTCATTGAATATTCAACAGAGTTTGGTCTCTTCAGACCTTCAATCTTACCTCATAGCGTATGCATGCATCTGGGATAGTTACAGTTCTTTCATCTGGATGAACATCACAAGCTTCTACTCTACCGCCACTAGGATCTGCAGAGGAAAAAAAAAAAATAAAGTTACTTACCGGTGATGGCATTTCTACAAGCCTCTTAGAGAGTGTAGCCCCACCAGGAAACACTGCGTGACAACATCCCTTTAAATATTCAGCCACTTCCACCATGCCAGTTAATGAGAATTCCTGCGACATGCTGGAAGATAGACAATTACCAAGCCCAGCACTTATAAAGTATACACAACCTAGGGAGGGAAGTAGGCTGATGTCCTGAAAGACTCATAGAAACCCCATCATCGTCAAGTCCAACTAAGGTTTTTCTCCCTTTGCCTTTCAGGACAGCACCTTGGAGAGAACTTACTTCAAGGTGGGACCCCTGCTGGTAAAACCTTCCTGCCAAAAGACTGGACCGAGGCCACCAGTAGAGCCAACTTATAGTGCCATTTAAAAAGTTTTTTTTGGGGGGGGGGGGGGCGCACAAAAACAAAAAAAAAGTGGCAAGCCTTACATATCTGCTCTGGTGATGCCCCGGCCCTTTGCCCATGAAGTTGCCACTGCTTGTGGAGAGACATTCCCTCAGGAGTTTCTAAACCCAAGGACAGGTATGCTTCTTTAATGGCTTGTTTTAGCCACCTTGCTAGGGTACTTTTGGAAGCTTTATCCTCTTTGTGACTTCCATTAGGATAAAGAGAAGAGGATTTTCTAAGATTTGTTACTTCCAAGTACTTTAGGAGGCACCTTCTAACATCTGGAGTATGTAAGGCTTCTCCTGGCCCCAAAGGCATGGGGCAGAAAGTAGGGAGTATGATCTCCTCTGTGTGGGGGGGGGGAACCCCACACACCGTAGGAAGGCTGGCTCTGTCCTCAGCACTATCTGGTCCGGCAGACAACTCAAAGGGTTCCTTGATAAGGCATGCAACTCAGATACTACGTGCAGATGTCATTGCCTCCAGGAGCATTGTCTTTAGGGTCATGAACCTTAAAAGGTCTCTAGTAGCTCAAACTGACTTTGCAAGTCCCTGAAGAACCAAAGATAAATCCCAATTGGGAAAATAAGCCTGATTTGCCATAAATTAAAATAAACCCTGACCATCAAAAGGGTTCTCCCTTCACAGGGTCCTTTCTCTCTCCTCCCCCCAAAATGCAGCTACCCATGCCTTGGGTGTACTTGCTGCTAAACCCCTCCATTCCTTCCTGGAGAAATTCTAAAACTGAAAAAGTGCTAACGAATTTTAAGTTCTTGCTGGAACACCAGGAATTGTAGTACTTCCAGACTTTGAAGTAAATAGCCCTGGTGACCTTGCTACTTGCTAGAAGGGAGTTAATAAGTCTGTTGTGCCGCCCCCCCCCCCCCCCCCCCCCCGTCTTAGGATTTCTTCCTCAGAAACCAGGCGGTTGGATTGAGGCAAGCTGGATCTAGATGAAGAATCTGACCTTGACCCAGAAGATCCTCCCTGATTGGTAACCTCCAGGGAGGTTTTGGTGAGATATTCATTAGGGTTGAGAACCAGGGTCTCTTTGGCCAATAGGGAGCAATTAGGATCAGAACAATTGACTACTCTGAACTTGACCAACACTCTTGGTATTAAACTAAATTGGGGTGGTAAGCACCATTTGTGGGCTAATGCATCCATTCTGAGTGCTTGATCCTGTCTCTGGAGAGAGAAGGCCAATGTTTTTGCATTTGGTTTGCAAAGGTCCACCGCCGTCAGGTTGTCTGATAGCACATGATGTGCTGTTCCCTTAGAACCTGCTGGAAGAATAGGCAGCTTAGATGGATAGCCTTTAACTCCTGCCAATTTGAGGACCCCCCCCCCCCCCCCCACACACACACACACGCTTGCATCTGTTAATCTCTGAGTCACAGGAAAAGTTCTTCAAACTTACTTTTCCAGAGACTCATGGCGTGTCCAATTCAATAGAATGCCATGTCTGTAGTCATCCACATGAAGCCTGACCCACTGCACTGAAGGGATGCTGCTGTCAACAGGCCTAGAACTGACATCTGTTGGCTTGAAGTGTTCAGAGCCATCTGCATCCCCCCCCCCCCAAATCTCTTGAGGAAGATTCTTTGTTCTATTGAAGCCATTTTGTATCCTAGAAACCTTATCACATTGGGAGATGGTACCAGATTTGATTTCTGAAGGTTCGGAAGCCAACCCAAGCTGTTTAGATGTCTCTGGGTTACTTGCAGACAGGGCCATCTTTAAGGTAGGGCAAAAGGGGCAGTTGCCCTGGGCCCTGTTGTAGTGCCCAAAGCAGCTGCCTCATACTTGCCAACTATCCCAGTGTAAATTCCCTTGTCACTTGAAGTTTTAGTGCTATGTCCCACTATCTGGGAGAAGTGATGGCACTAATGCTTCCCAGCTCTGCCCCATTGTTGTGTACAGATAACTCACCCGCAGACCCTGTGCTTACATGTAAAGCACTGGCATTCATATGTGTATCCCCTGCAGCGAGGAGATGTGCTGTAACCTCCAACCAGTCAGTGAGCAGTATTACTTTTCTGCTTGTTAAAAGGTTACTGTAATCATTTGCTGTAACCTCTAGCAACTAATCAGTGAGCCATAGTGTGTGCTGTAACCTCTAGCAACCAGTCATTAAGTAGTAATGATATGCTGTAATCACTGCCTGATAAAATCAGTTTACTGTATCAGAAGTCTAGCTGCTATTTTTTGTATGTCTCAAAGCAGGTGGAGAGCAAAATTGCATAACCCCCCCCCCCCCCCCCCCCCGAAAAAAAAAAAAAATTTGCCTAGGGTCCAATCATTAAAGACAGCCCTGCTTGCAGACTGACCCACTACCTGGTCTTTTGGGTCTGAAAAAAATAGTAGGTTGTCCAGGTAAGGTACTATAGAGAGCTCCTTCAGTCTCAGGAGACTCCAAAGCCTCTGCCACCACTTTAGTGACTACTCTGGGAGAGGAGGAAAGGCCAAAAGGGCAGCGCCATGGAACTGAAGGTGCCAAATCTCCCCCTTCCCCAAATTGACTGCTGGTCGCAGGAATGTGTGATGAAGCTGCAATTGGTATGTGGAGACGAGCATCCTTCAAGTCAATCGATGCCATGCAACAGCCTGGCGTGAGTGCATTTCAGAGAAATGGTGTCCATCTGGAACTTTGTACTAGATGATCCTCAACCTGAAGATTCTGAACCAGATGAAAAGGTCACAATTTTTTTTTTTTTTTTTTTTTTTTAACCAAAACAGAGTGGGATTAACCACTTGCCGACCGCCGCATGACGATGTACGTCCTATTTTTGAAGAGGGATATCTCGGTAACGGCAGCAGCTGCTGCCACAACCGAGATATCCATCTCTTCAGGCGGCGGTCGGCTGTATGATAATGGTGGTCCCTGCGGCGGATTCGCTGCGAGATCACCGCTATCGGCGGCGGGAGAGGTGCCACCCCCCCTCCCGCCGCTTACCGGAGCCGTCGGTAGCGGCGGAGGCGATCAGGTCCTCTTCCTAGCTGGGCATAGAGACAAGTGAGGCTAAGATGACCCCCACTCGTCTCTATACCATAGGAGGGCGGAAGCGACGTCAAAACCTCACTTCCGCCCATACCTCTTAAAGGTATATTTTTTTTAAATGTCAGATTCTTTTTTTTTGCTGCATTTTAGCCCAAATATGAGATCTGAGGACTTTGACCCCCAGATCTCATATTTAAGAGGACCTGTCATGCTTTTTTCTATTACAAGGGATGTTTACATTCCTTGTAATAGGAATAAAAGTGATCCATTTTTTTTTAAACAGTGTAAAAATAAATAAAATCAATTAAAATAAGAAAAATTTTTTTTTTTTTTTAAAACACCCCGTCACGACGAGCTTGTGCACAGAAGCGGGCGCATACGAAAATGGTGGTCAAACCACACATGTGAGGTATCGCCACGATCGGTAGAGCGAGAGCAATAATTCTAGCCCTAGACCTCCTCTGTAACGCAAAAAATGCAACCTGTAGAATTTTTTAAATGTTGCTTATGGAGATTTGAGGCTAAAAGTTTGACGCCATTCCACGAGCGGGCGCAATTTTGAAGTGTGACATGTTGGGTATCAATTTACTCTGCGTACCATTATCTTTCACAATTTAAAAAAAATTTGGGCTAATTTTACTGGTGTCTTATTTTTTATTCAAAAAAGTGAATTTTTTCCAAAAAAAGTGCGCTTGTAAGACCGCTGCGCAAATACGGTGTGAAAAAAAAAGTATTTCAATGACGGCCATTTTATTCTCTAGGGTGTTAGAAAAAAAAAAAAACAATATAAAATGTTTGGGGGTTCCAAGTAATTTTCTAGCAAAAAAAAAAAAAAAAAAAAAAACTGTTTTAAACATGAACACCAAGTCTGAAAAAGAGGCCTGGTCCTTAAGTGGTTAAAAACCCTCCCGTCCTGATCCTTCAGGACGTGGAAATAACACCCTGTTGCATCAGTTCTCTCAGGAGAGAGATCTCCAGGGCTTTCTACTGATCCTGCAGAAGGTTTGTCATGTAGAAACGGCTTGGGAGGTGTCTGAACATTGGGAGCTGGGCAAAAAAAAAAAAAAAAAAAAACCCCCGCCAAAGTGAGTTCTCAGGTGTCCCAATGGCCATGGGACAACCGTCTGGAGTCCATCAGCACTACTGTGTTTAAGCAGTGTTTTTGACCCGATACATCAGAACCATGAACGCTGTCTGAATTTGGATATGCAATCAAATGAATGGCACATATTTAATACCAATGCACAATTGGCCACATTAAGCCCGACACAGGATACAAGACAAAAAAAAAAAAAAAAAAAGAAGGCCACCACCCACATCCATACTGAGCCTTTGGTGGCATATTTATAAGGTGGGGGGGGTTGGAGAACACCACTAGACCTGGTTAGTAAGTTGCGCCATGAGCAGCATTAGATTCCTACCTACAATATGAAGACTCTTCCAGGATCTCAGGGCAATGCCATCTGGCTTTGATAACTGGATCCCATCATCCAAACAAGTAAAACGACCTGCAAAAAAAAATTAAATTTAAATTGTCACACAGTGGAGTATACAACACCTCAATGTTATATTAATTTATAGCAGAACATTCAGAAGGTACAAGGGGTTTACTTTGGGTCAGAGTGCAAAGAAGCCTCAAGGACAATGGCCAACACCAGACCTTCCTCCGGTTCTAGACTGGCATGTAGCCATTAGGTTTGTTACATTCCATTCCTACCCCGGGGACTTGATCCACTGTTGGGGTGCCGATGATGCCGCCATCTTGGACTCTCAGAAGGTCATCCCAAGGCCAGTTTGGGAGTCAATTGGCCTCCCAGCCTGCGTTTGGGTTTCTCCTCCCCAAGTATCCTGGTTTCTTCCCACACTCGCACAGGGAAGATGTGAACTCCATGCAGGTGGTGTCCTAGTTGGGACTTGAAGAACTCCAGCACTGCAAGGCAGAAATTCTAATCACCAAGCCACTGAGCTGCCATTTTTAATTGCCAAGCGTAAAACCATTAGACAGTCATCCAAAGTGCAGCGGTTATGGCCACACATTACAATACACTCACTGGACACCATTAGGTCCCCCTTGCTAGTCCCAGGTTGGAACCCCCTTTGGCCTTCATTCTTGGCGGCATAGATACAGAGTGTTGGAAATGTTCCTCAGATTTTGCTCCATAGTGACATATCACACAGTTGCTGCAGATTTGTCGGCTGCACACCCAAGACTCCAGTCTCCTGTTCCACCACATCCCAAAAGGTGCTCTATTGGATGGAGATGTGGAGGCCATTGGAGGACAGGGACCTCATTGTCCAGTGGTGAGATGATTGGAGATTTGTGATATGGGGGGATTATCCTGCTGGAAGGAGCCATCAGAAGATGACACTAGTCATAAAGGGATGGACATGGTCACCAACAATCCTCAGGTAGGACGTGGTGTGTAAACCATGATCAATGGGTACTAAGGGGGCCCAAAGTGTGCCAAGAAAATCCCCCCCCCCCCCCCCCCCCACCAGCCTGAACTGGTGATACAAGGCAGGATAGATCTGTGCTCCAAATTGACCCCCACCATCTGAATGTCGCAGCTGAAATCCAGACTAAGACCAGGCAATGTTTTTCCACTCCAATGTCCAATTTTGGTGATCCTGTGCCAAGTGTAGCCTCAGTTTCCTGTTCTTGGCTGACAGGAGGGGCACCCAGAGTGGTTTTCTGCTGCAAGGTTGGATGTGTTGTGTGTTCAGAGATTGTATTCTGCATGCAACAAGAATATATTTGAATAAAGCCCCATACACACCATCAGTTTTTCCTTCAGGTTTACCAAAACCATGTAGTAGAAGGGCCTGCCTCATTGCATACAAATTGAAACTCCTAAGATTTGACCTCATATTATATGGTTTTGGTAAATCTGAAAAAAAAAAAAAAAAAAAAAAAAAAAAAACTCTGCAGAAAACCCGATCGTGTGTATGGGGGGGCTTTACTGTTGCCGGTCTATCATCTGGACCCAGGCTACCCATTCTCTGACACCAACAAGGCATTTTCCTCCACACAACTTCCGCTCACTGGATATTTTCTCACCTCCCCCCCCCCCCGACCAGCCCGTCTGCAACCAACAACCATGCCACGCTCAGTCACCGAAATCCCCTTCTCCATTCTGATGCTTCGTTTGGAGTTCAGAAAGTTGTCTTCACCACATCTAGATGCCTAAATGCAGCGAGTTGCTGCATTGTGATTGGTCTAATAGCAAGTTCTGTTACCAAACAATTGAATAGGTGTACCCAATAAAGTGGCCGTTGTGTGTAAATCATCAAGTGTATGTACTACAAGGGCCCATGTGTTCTCAAAAAAAGAAAAAAAAAAAAAGAAAATTTGAGTGATCAGATTGCAAGGTGTATGACCAGTTGACCACTAAACACTGAGGCCAAGCAGCTGCTGGATTACTTTTACAGGTGGCAGAAGGAGCCCCCCCCCAAACAGTTAATCACCACCAATGTTGGGGCAATAAGTCTAGTACTCAACCCCCTAACTCTAAATTGGTAGCCAGTCTATGCCAAATTTAAAGCACCGTAGTTTGGCGCCATTCCAGCTGCCCTATAGAGAGCAGCACCCTGACGTTCAGGCAGGGCTGCCCTCAAAAATTTACCTGCCAGGTATGGCTGCTTGGCCAATTGATTTCACCCCAATTCTGGCATTGCTGCACTTTCTTCTGTCACCAGGTGGCTGGGTATCTGGTGGCATTAGATACAAGGACAGATTAGGAATAGATGGGGTATTTTAGCTAATGGGCAGGGATTTTCTTGGGTCCCTTGGCCTGCTGGGAGAGACTATATATTAAAGGTGATCCACGGTCGGTGCCACCTGGATGGGTGTTGTGCTGCCCCAGGCTGCTAGGCCAGAGCCTGAGGCCTATCCCGGGGACATCTGGCTGCCAGGCTGTCTGAGGGCCTATCCAGAAGCAGGAGAGCAGCGCAGGGTTGGGATTGTGGCTTGCAGTCCAACCAGAAGTGATGGTTCTGGCGGCCAGAGAACCTGTCGTGGTCGGAGGTAGAGGAGAAGCTGTCGTGGTCGGAGGTAGAGGAGAAGCTGTCGCCACTAAGGGACCCTCCACCTTATTACCGGGGGACCGCCGTGAGTAAATGAAGTACCGGAGCCGCGTTCTCATCAACCGGGGACGGTGAAGAACCAGGAAACTTCAGTGGGTATTAAATCATGGAACCAACAAGTGGAGGCAGCAACTGCTGAGCTGCCTTGTGTGCCAACTAGGGGCCCAGCAGAGGCGTGGGGGTGACGATTGGAGGAGCTCAAGGGGGGGGGTTCAGTAAATCTAGTCTAGGGAGAGACACCAGGAGCTCAGTGGGTTGAAGACCTACAAGAAGTGGTGGACTGTTAGGTTTTGTGTTAGGAACCGGTAAAGACTGTTGCCATAGGAGACGGCATTCCTACACCTGCAAATGTGGCATCTTGCTGGAGGCCTTTCCCTGCATGGCTGTCCTATAGAAAGAAGTGTCCGAGTCCACCAATTAATATTGTAAATACCTAAAGGGTGTCCTGGCCCTAACCCTCTCACCCAATGTTCTGTTAAGAAAAAAAAATAAAATCTCTCTTTATGCACTCAAGAAGTGTCTGGCACCCAACAGATCTACACCCAGCACATACAGAAGGATCTCAGCCACCTCTGGGAGGATCTCATAAGACTGAAGGAGGCCGGGGGACCTCACTACACACAAGTAAAGAACCAAATCGCTGTGTAAATCCCAGCATAGCTCCCAGTCACCCACATTAAACAAAACTCACCCGGGAAGTCCGGCAGCAGCGCAGCATCAGAAATCGCAAACAATTGGCAGATCAATAAAATTCTGTAAACAAGCAAAAAAAAAAAATTATTAAATATAAAATAGATGAAGACTTCCAATGGAAAGGCTCCCAGAGAGACCAGAAATAATTACCTAAAAACAGAGGCAATGAGGCTTCTCCTCCAAGGTGTCGGCCCCCCCAGGCCTCTGAGGGGGTAAATCTCCTTATTAATCATTATGATCAATCAGAACCTCAGCCCACCAACACACAACTTCCCCAACTAAAGATTAGAGGGGGAGGGGATAGGAGAAGCCAATGGTGAGGAGCCTCTATATAGGAACCATTAATGAGGAGACCACCTGAGCTGAGGGCGGCTTCCTTCACTGGGACCTTCCCACCCCCATTACCTGAATCACACCTGAGCAGGTGAGGACTATTGGGGGGGGGGAGGGGCATTGATCGGTTAGGCCTGATTCTCCTCTATGGCATTTTTAGTGCTTTTTGCGTTTTGCAGATTTGAGCTGCAGAACGTCGTCTTCCATAGGAAACCATAATAAATGGACGGCAGTACAAATCTGCAAAACGCAAAAAAGCACAAAAAAACGCCGTAAGACCTCTTTCACACTGGTTTTTCAGGCGCTTTAGCGTTACAAAAAAAGCGCCTGTAAAGTGCTTGAAAGAAGCCGCAACTGCAATGCCAATGTAAAAGCCCCGAGTGCTTTCACACTGAGGCGCTGCGCTGGCAGAGCATCAAAAAAAAGTCCTGCAAGCAGCTTCTTTGCAGCGCTTTTGGAGCGGTGAATACACGGCACCTAAAGCGCCCCTAACCATTGAAATCAATGGGAAGGGCCTGAAAAATGCCTGAAAAGCGTTTTTGGCAGCAGCGCTTTGTGGGCGCTTTTAACCCTTTATTTGGCCACTAGGCGGGGGTTAAAAGCTCCCCAATAACGCTCAAAAAACGCTGGTAAAGCGCTGCTAGTTTAAGCGGCACTTTACGAGCATTTTTCGGGCGCTGACATTGTGAAAGAGCTCTTAAAGCACTCGGGGCTTTCACATTGGGACTGCAGATGAGGCTTCTTTCAAGCGCTTTACAGGAGCTTTTTTTTTAACGCTAAAGCGCCTGAAAAACGCCCCAGTGTGAGAGGGGTCTTAGTGTGAATGCGGCCTCACAGAGCAAAGCGGCGCCGAGCCGAGTGAGACGGATCTACTAGAAGAGCCACTTCTCATCGCATGCGGTCCAGTGCGGGGGTTTTTTTTTTTTTCCTGCATCAAAAACGCATGGAAAGTAGGTTGTATGGTTCAAAAAAAAGAAAAAAAAAGAAGAACGTGTTGAATTTTTTTTTCCTGCGCTGGACTGTGCTGCAGTGATGTAAAACGCACCAAAAAATGCACAATGTCCTTAAGGGCCGGTTCACCCCACAGAAATGCAGTCCGGGGGGCATTCCAGATGCTTTCCTGCATGCACATTTTTTATGCGTTTTTGGTACAGTCCAGTGCATTTTTTCCCCTTCTTTTTTTTTTTTAACCTTCAGGGTCAGTTCACACCAAATGCAGTTCTGTGCGCTTTTTTTTTTTTTGCTCTAAAAATGCATGTCCAACGTTTTCCATGTATTCCAATGGCTCCAGTTTACGCCAGTGCATCCAGTGTGAAGTAGCACTAAGGGCCAAGTTCACACCTATAGCATTTTTGTTGCAGAAAAAAAAACAGCACTGGACTGCATGTGATGGACCAGTTCACGCCATAAAAACGCAGTCCTGGTGTGTTCCAAATACTTTTCTGCATGCGTGTTTTTGATGCGTTTTTGGTGCGTTTTTGATGCAGTCCAGTGCATTCCCCCCCCTCTTTATTCTTAGCCTTAATTAACCACTTCAGCCCCAGAAGATTTTACCCCCCTTCCAGACCAGAGCACACTTTTTTGCGATTCGGCACTGCGTCGCTTTAACTGACAATTGCGCGGTCGTACGACGTGGCTCCCAAACAAAATTGACGTCCTTTTTTTCCCACAAATAGAGCTTTCTTTTGGTGGTATTTGATCACCCCTGCGGTTTTTATTTTCTGTGCTAGAAACAAAAAACAAGCGATAATTTTGAAAAAAACGCATTATTTTTTACTTTTTGCTATAATAAATATCCCCCAAAAATATATAAAAAAACATTTTTTTTTCCTCAGATACGTATTCTTCTACATATTTTTGGTAAAAAAAAAATCGCAATAAGCGATTATTGATTGGTTTGCACAAAAGTTATAGCGTTTACAAAGTAGGGATAGTTTTATGTCATTTTTATTAATAATTTTTTTTTTTATTAGTAATGGCGGCGATCAGCGATTTTTATCGTGACTGCGACATTATGGTCGAACACGTCGGACATTTTTGACACATTTTTGGGACCATTCACATTTATACAGCAATCAGTGCTATACAAATGCATTGATCCCTGTGTAAATGACACTGGCAGCGAAGGGGTTAACCACTAGGGGGCGGGGTAAAGGTTAAGTGTGTCCTAGGGAGTGATTCTAACTGTAGGCAGGAGGGGCTGTGTGTGACACGTCACTGATCACCTCTCCCGATTACACAGAGCAGAGATCAGTGTCAGTGTCGCTAGGCAGAACGGAGAGATGCTTGTTTACATCAGCATCTCCCCATTCTTCCTCCCGTGAGATGATCGGGGGTATCCCCACAGCGATCGAGTCCGTGGGACCCACTGAGCTTGCCATGGGCACGCGCCCGCAGGCCGCTTCTTAAAGGGCAAGGTACGGGTACATTCGTTTGCCTGTACAAGCCCTTCTACCAACGTATATCAGCGTGAGGCAGGCATGTACTGGCCATCGGGACTACCGGGAGTTTCCCGGTGGGCCGATGGCTCAGTGGGCCACTCTGATGTAAGGGGGCTGCTGATGGGACACTCTGATGTAAGAGGGGTGCTGATGGGACACTCTGATGTTAGGGGGCTGGTGATGGGACACTCTGATGTAAGGGGGTGCTGATGGGACACTCTGATGTAAGGGGTGCTGATGGGACACTCTGATGTAAGGGGCTGGTGATGGGACACTCTGATATAAGGGGGCTGGTGATGGGACACTCTGATGTAAGGGGGCTGGTGATGGGACACTCTGATATAAGGGGGCTGGTCATGGGACACTCTGATGTAAGGGGGCTGGTGATGGGACACTCTGGTGTAAGGGGGCTGGTGATGGGACACTCTGATGTAAGGGGGCTGGTGATGGGACACTCTGATGTAAGGGGGCTGGTGATGGGACACTCTGATGTAAGGGGCTGGTGATGGGACACTCTGATATAAGGGGGCTGGTCATGGGACACTCTGATGTAAGGGGTGCTGATGGGACACTCTGATGTAAGGGGGCTGGTGATGGGACACTCTGATGTAAGGGGGCTGGTGATGGGACACTCTGATGTAAGGGGGCTGGTGATGGGACACTCTGATGTAAGGGGGTGCTGATGGGACACTCTGATGTAAGGGGGTGCTGATGGGACACTCTGATATAAGGGGCTGGTGATGGGACACTCTGATGTAAGGGGGCTGGTGATGGGACACTCTGATGTAAGGGGCTGCTGATGGGACACTCTGATATAAGGGGCTGGTGATGGGACACTCTGATATAAGGGGCTGGTGATGGGACACTCTGATGTAAGGGGGCTGCTGATGGGACACTCTGATGTAAGGGGGCTGGTGATGGGACACTCTGATGTAAGGGGGCTGGTGATGGGACACTCTGATGTAAGGGGGTGCTGATGGGACACTCTGATGCAAGGGGGCTGGTGATGGGGCACTCTGATGTAAGGGGGTGCTGATGGGACACTCTGATGTAAGGGGGCTGGTGATGGGACACTCTGATGTAAGGGGGCTGGTGATGGGACACTCTGATGTAAGGGGGCTGCTGATGGGACACTCTGATGTAAGGGGCTGCTGATGGGACACTCTGATGTAAGGGGGCTGCTGATGGGACACTCTAATGTGAGGGAGCTGATGGGACACTCTGATGTAAGGGGGTGCTGATGGGACACTCTGATGTAAGGGGGTGCTGATGGGACACTCTGATGTAAGGGGGTGCTGATGGGACACCCTGATGTAAGGGGGCTGGTGATGGGACACTCTGATGTAAGGGGGCTGGTGATGGGACACTCTGATGTAAGGGGCTGCTGATGGGACACTCTGATGTAAGGGGGCTGGTGATGGGACACTCTGATGTAAGGGGGCTGCTGATGGGACACTCTGATGTAAGGGGGCTGCTGATGGGACACTCTGATGTAAGGGGGCTGGTGATGGGACACTCTGATGTAAGGGGGCTGGTGATGGGACACTCTGATGTAAGGGGGTGCTGATGGGACACTCTGATGCAAGGGGGCTGGTGATGGGGCACTCTGATGTAAGGGGGTGCTGATGGGACACTCTGATGTAAGGGGGCTGGTGATGGGACACTCTGATGTAAGGGGGCTGGTGATGGGACACTCTGATGTAAGGGGGCTGCTGATGGGACACTCTGATGTAAGGGGCTGCTGATGGGACACTCTGATGTAAGGGGGCTGCTGATGGGACACTCTAATGTGAGGGAGCTGATGGGACACTCTGATGTAAGGGGGTGCTGATGGGACACTCTGATGTAAGGGGGTGCTGATGGGACACTCTGATGTAAGGGGGTGCTGATGGGACACCCTGATGTAAGGGGGCTGGTGATGGGACACTCTGATGTAAGGGGGCTGGTGATGGGACACTCTGATGTAAGGGGCTGCTGATGGGACACTCTGATGTAAGGGGGCTGGTGATGGGACACTCTGATGTAAGGGGGCTGCTGATGGGACACTCTGATGTAAGGGAGCTGCTGATGGGACACTCTGATGTAAGGGGGCTGGTGATGGGACACTCTGATGTAAGGGGGTGCTGATGGGACACTCTGATGTAAGGGGCTGGTGATGGGACACTCTGATGTAAGGGGGCTGGTGATGGGACACTCTGATGTAAGGGGTGCTGATGGGACACTCTGATGTAAGGGGGCTGGTGATGGGACACTCTGATGTAAGGGGGCTGGTGATGGTACACTCTGATGTAAGGGGGTGCTGATGGGACACTCTGATGTAAGGGGGTGCTGATGGGACACTCTGATATAAGGGGGTGCTGATGGGACACTCTGATGTAAGGGGGTGCTGATGGGACACTCTGATATAAGGGGCTGGTGATGGGACACTCTGATGTAAGGGGGCTGGTGATGGGACACTCTGATGTAAGGGGCTGCTGATGGGACACTCTGATGTAAGGGGGCTGCTGATGGGACACTCTGATGTAAGGGGGCCGGTGATGGGACACTCTGATGTAAGGGGGCCGGTGATGGGACACTCTAATGTGAGGGAGCTGATGGGACACTCTGATGTAAGGGGGTGCTGATGGGACACTCTGATATAAGGGAGCTGGTGATGGGACACTCTGATGTAAGGGGCTGCTGATGGGACACTCTGATGTAAGGGGGCTGCTGATGGGACACTCTGATGTAAGGGGGCTGCTGATGGGACACTCTAATGTGAGGGAGCTGATGGGACACTCTGATGTAAGGGGGTGCTGATGGGACACTCTGATGTAAGGGGGTGCTGATGGGACACTCTGATGTAAGGGGGCTGGTGATGGGACACTCTGATGTAAGGGGGCTGGGGATGGGACACTCTGATGTAAGGGGGCTGGTGATGGGACACTCTGATATAAGGGGCTGCTGATGGGACACTCTGATGTAAGGGGGCTGCTGATGGGACACTCTGATGTAAGGGGGCTGGTGATGGGACACTCTGATGTAAGGGGGCTGCTGATTGGACACTCCGATGTAAGGGGGCTGCTGATGGGACACTCTGATGTAAGGGGGTGCTGATGGGACACTCTGATGTAAGGGGGCTGCTGATGGGACACTCTGATGTGAGGGGGCTGGTGATGGGACACTCTGATATAAGGGGGTGCTGATGGGACACTCTGATGTAAGGGGGTGCTGATGGGACACTCTGGTGTAAGGGGGCTGGTGATGGGACACTCTGATGTAAGGGGGCTGGTGATGGGACACTCTGATGTAAGGGGGTGCTGATGGGACACTCTGATGTAAGGGGGCTGCTGATGGGACACTCTGATGTAAGGGGACTGGTGATGGGACACTCTGATGTAAGGGGGCTGGTGATGGGACGCTCTGATGTAAGGGGGCTGGTGATGGGACACTCTGATGTAAGGGGACTGGTGATGGGACACTCTGATGTAAGGGGCTGGTGATTGGACACTCTGATGTAAGGGGGCTGGTGATGGGACACTCTGATGTAAGGGGCTGGTGATGGGACACTCTGATGTAAGGGGGCTGGTGATGGGACACTCTGATGTAAGGGGGCTGGTGATGGGACACTCTGATATAAGGGGGCTGGTCATGGGACACTCTGATGTAAGGGGGCTGGTGATGGGACACTCTGATGTAAGGGGGCTGGTGATGGGACACTCTGATGTAAGGGGGTGCTGATGGGACACTCTGATGCAAGGGGGCTGGTGATGGGGCACTCTGATGTAAGGGGGTGCTGATGGGACACTCTGATGTAAGGGGGCTGGTGATGGGACACTCTGATGTAAGGGGGCTGGTGATGGGACACTCTGATGTAAGGGGCTGCTGATGGGACACTCTGATGTAAGGGGGCTGGTGATGGGACACTCTGATGTAAGGGGGCTGCTGATGGGACACTCTGATGTAAGGGAGCTGCTGATGGGACACTCTGATGTAAGGGGGCTGGTGATGGGACACTCTGATGTAAGGGGGTGCTGATGGGACACTCTGATGTAAGGGGCTGGTGATGGGACACTCTGATGTAAGGGGGCTGGTGATGGGACACTCTGATGTAAGGGGTGCTGATGGGACACTCTGATGTAAGGGGGCTGGTGATGGGACACTCTGATGTAAGGGGGCTGGTGATGGTACACTCTGATGTAAGGGGGTGCTGATGGGACACTCTGATGTAAGGGGGTGCTGATGGGACACTCTGATATAAGGGGGTGCTGATGGGACACTCTGATGTAAGGGGGTGCTGATGGGACACTCTGATGTAAGGGGCTGCTGATGGGACACTCTGATGTAAGGGGGCTGCTGATGGGACACTCTGATGTAAGGGGTGCTGATGGGACACTCTGATGTAAGGGGGCTGGTGATGGGACACTCTGATGTAAGGGGGCTGGTGATGGTACACTCTGATGTAAGGGGGTGCTGATGGGACACTCTGATGTAAGGGGGTGCTGATGGGACACTCTGATATAAGGGGCTGGTGATGGGACACTCTGATGTAAGGGGGCTGGTGATGGGACACTCTGATGTAAGGGGCTGCTGATGGGACACTCTGATGTAAGGGGGCTGCTGATGGGACACTCTGATGTAAGGGGGCCGGTGATGGGACACTCTGATGTAAGGGGGCCGGTGATGGGACACTCTAATGTGAGGGAGCTGATGGGACACTCTGATGTAAGGGGGTGCTGATGGGACACTCTGATATAAGGGAGCTGGTGATGGGACACTCTGATGTAAGGGGCTGCTGATGGGACACTCTGATGTAAGGGGGCTGCTGATGGGACACTCTGATGTAAGGGGGCTGCTGATGGGACACTCTAATGTGAGGGAGCTGATGGGACACTCTGATGTAAGGGGGTGCTGATGGGACACTCTGATGTAAGGGGGTGCTGATGGGACACTCTGATGTAAGGGGGCTGGTGATGGGACACTCTGATGTAAGGGGGCTGGGGATGGGACACTCTGATGTAAGGGGGCTGGTGATGGGACACTCTGATATAAGGGGCTGCTGATGGGACACTCTGATGTAAGGGGGCTGCTGATGGGACACTCTGATGTAAGGGGGCTGGTGATGGGACACTCTAATGTGAGGGAGCTGATGGGACACTCTGATGTAAGGGGGTGCTGATGGGACACTCTGATGTAAGGGGGTGCTGATGGGACACCCTGAGTTAAGGGGGCTGGTGATGGGACACTCTGATGTAAGGGGGCTGGTGATGGGACACTCTGATGTAAGGGGCTGCTGATGGGACACTCTGATGTAAGGGGGCTGGTGATGGGACACTCTGATGTAAGGGGGCTGCTGATGGGACACTCTGATGTAAGGGGGCTGGTGATGGGACACTCTGATATAAGGGGGTGCTGATGGGACACTCTGATGTAAGGGGGTGCTGATGGGACACTCTGATGTAAGGGGGTGCTGATGGGACACTCTGATGTAAGGGGCTGGTGATGGGACACTCTGATGTAAGGGGGCTGGTGATGGGACACTCTGATGTAAGGGGGCTGGTGATGGGACACTCTGATGTAAGGGGTGCTGATGGGACACTCTGATGTAAGGGGGCTGGTGATGGGACACTCTGATGTAAGGGGGCTGGTGATGGTACACTCTGATGTAAGGGGGTGCTGATGGGACACTCTGATGTAAGGGGGTGCTGATGGGACACTCTGATATAAGGGGGTGCTGATGGGACACTCTGATGTAAGGGGGTGCTGATGGGACACTCTGATATAAGGGGCTGGTGATGGGACACTCTGATGTAAGGGGGCTGGTGATGGGACACTCTGATGTAAGGGGCTGCTGATGGGACACTCTGATGTAAGGGGGCTGCTGATGGGACACTCTGATGTAAGGGGGCCGGTGATGGGACACTATAATGTGAGGGAGCTGATGGGACACTCTGATGTAAGGGGGTGCTGATGGGACACTCTGATGTAAGGGAGCTGGTGATGGGACACTCTGATGTAAGGGGCTGCTGATGGGACACTCTGATGTAAGGGGGCTGCTGATGGGACACTCTGATGTAAGGGGGCTGCTGATGGGACACTCTAATGTGAGGGAGCTGATGGGACACTCTGATGTAAGGGGGTGCTGATGGGACACTCTGATGTAAGGGGGTGCTGATGGGACACTCTGATGTAAGGGGGTGCTGATGGGACACTGTGATGTAAGGGGGCTCGTGATGGGACACTCTGATGTAAGGGGGCTGGTGATGGGACACTCTGATGTAAGGGGGCTGGTGATGGGACACTCTGATATAAGGGGCTGCTGATGGGACACTCTGATGTAAGGGGGCTGCTGATGGGACACTCTGATGTAAGGGGGCTGGTGATGGGACACTCTGATGTAAGGGGGCTGCTGATGGGACACTCCGATGTAAGGGGGCTGCTGATGGGACACTCTGATGTAAGGGGGTGCTGATGGGACACTCTGATGTAAGGGGGCTGCTGATGGGACACTCTGATGTGAGGGGGCTGGTGATGGGACACTCTGATATAAGGGGGTGCTGATGGGACACTCTGATGTAAGGGGGTGCTGATGGGACACTCTGGTGTAAGGGGGCTGGTGATGGGACACTCTGATGTAAGGGGGCTGGTGATGGTACACTCTGATGTAAGGGGGTGCTGATGGGACACTCTGATGTAAGGGGGTGCTGATGGGACACTCTGATATAAGGGGGTGCTGATGGGACACTCTGATGTAAGGGGGTGCTGATGGGACACTCTGATATAAGGGGCTGGTGATGGGACACTCTGATGTAAGGGGGCTGGTGATGGGACACTCTGATGTAAGGGGCTGCTGATGGGACACTCTGATGTAAGGGGGCTGCTGATGGGACACTCTGATGTAAGGGGGCCGGTGATGGGACACTATAATGTGAGGGAGCTGATGGGACACTCTGATGTAAGGGGGTGCTGATGGGACACTCTGATGTAAGGGAGCTGGTGATGGGACACTCTGATGTAAGGGGCTGCTGATGGGACACTCTGATGTAAGGGGGCTGCTGATGGGACACTCTGATGTAAGGGGGCTGCTGATGGGACACTCTAATGTGAGGGAGCTGATGGGACACTCTGATGTAAGGGGGTGCTGATGGGACACTCTGATGTAAGGGGGTGCTGATGGGACACTCTGATGTAAGGGGGTGCTGATGGGACACTGTGATGTAAGGGGGCTCGTGATGGGACACTCTGATGTAAGGGGGCTGGTGATGGGACACTCTGATGTAAGGGGGCTGGTGATGGGACACTCTGATATAAGGGGCTGCTGATGGGACACTCTGATGTAAGGGGGCTGCTGATGGGACACTCTGATGTAAGGGGGCTGGTGATGGGACACTCTGATGTAAGGGGGCTGCTGATGGGACACTCCGATGTAAGGGGGCTGCTGATGGGACACTCTGATGTAAGGGGGTGCTGATGGGACACTCTGATGTAAGGGGGCTGCTGATGGGACACTCTGATGTGAGGGGGCTGGTGATGGGACACTCTGATATAAGGGGGTGCTGATGGGACACTCTGATGTAAGGGGGTGCTGATGGGACACTCTGGTGTAAGGGGGCTGGTGATGGGACACTCTGATGTAAGGGGGCTGGTGATGGGACACTCTGATGTAAGGGGGTGCTGATGGGACACTCTGATGTAAGGGGGCTGCTGATGGGACACTCTGATGTAAGGGGACTGGTGATGGGACACTCTGATGTAAGGGGGCTGGTGATGGGACGCTCTGATGTAAGGGGGCTGGTGATGGGACACTCTGATGTAAGGGGACTGGTGATGGGACACTCTGATGTAAGGGGCTGGTGATTGGACACTCTGATGTAAGGGGGATGGTGATGGGACACTCTGATGTAAGGGGCTGGTGATGGGACACTCTGATGTAAGGGGGCTTGTGATGGGACACTCTGATGTAAGGGGGCTGGTGATGGGACACTCTGATGTAAGGGGGCTGGTGATGGGACACTCTGATGTAAGGGGGTGGTGATGGGACACTCTGATGTAAGGGGGTGGTGATGAGACACTCTGATGTAAGGGGGCTGCTGATGGGACACTCTGATGTAAGGGGGCTGCTGATGGGACACTCTGATGTAAGGGGGCTGGTGATGGGACACTCTGATGTAAGGGGCTGGTGATGGGACACTCTGATGTAAGGGGGCTGGTGATGGGACACTCTGATGTAAGGGGGTGCTGATGGGACACTCTGATGTAAGGGAGCTGGTGATGGGACACTCTGATGTAAGGGGGTGGTGATGGGACACTCTGATGTAAGGGGCTGGTGATGGGACACTCTGATGTAAGGGGGCTGGTGATGGGACACTCTGATGTAAGGGGGTGGTGATGGGACACTCTGATGTAAGGGGCTGGTGATGGGACACTCTGATGTAAGGGGGCTTGTGATGGGACACTCTGATGTAAGGGGGCTGGTGATGGGACACTCTGATGTAAGGGGGCTGGTGATGGGACACTCTGATGTAAGGGGCTGGTGATGGGACACTCTGATGTAAGGGGGTGGTGATGAGACACTCTGATGTAAGGGGGCTGCTGATGGGACACTCTGATGTAAGGGGGCTGGTGATGGGACACTCTGATGTAAGGGGCTGGTGATGGGACACTCTGATGTAAGGGGGCTGGTGATGGGACACTCTGATGTAAGGGGGCTGGTGATGGGACACTCTGATGTAAGGGGACTGGTGATGGGACACTCTGATGTAAGGGGGTGCTGATGGGACACTCTGATATAAGGGAGCTGGTGATGGGACACTCTGATGTAAGGGGCTGCTGATGGGACACTCTGATGTAAGGGGGCTGCTGATGGGACACTCTGATGTAAGGGGGCTGCTGATGGGACACTCTAATGTGAGGGAGCTGATGGGACACTCTGATGTAAGGGGGTGCTGATGGGACACTCTGATGTAAGGGGGTGCTGATGGGACACTCTGATGTAAGGGGGTGCTGATGGGACACTCTGATGTAAGGGGGCTGGGGATGGGACACTCTGATGTAAGGGGGCTGGTGATGGGACACTCTGATATAAGGGGCTGCTGATGGGACACTCTGATGTAAGGGGGCTGCTGATGGGACACTCTGATGTAAGGGGGCTGGTGATGGGACACTCTAATGTGAGGGAGCTGATGGGACACTCTGATGTAAGGGGGTGCTGATGGGACACTCTGATGTAAGGGGGTGCTGATGGGACACCCTGAGTTAAGGGGGCTGGTGATGGGACACTCTGATGTAAGGGGGCTGGTGATGGGACACTCTGATGTAAGGGGCTGCTGATGGGACACTCTGATGTAAGGGGGCTGGTGATGGGACACTCTGATGTAAGGGGGCTGCTGATGGGACACTCTGATGTAAGGGGGCTGGTGATGGGACACTCTGATATAAGGGGGTGCTGATGGGACACTCTGATGTAAGGGGGCTGGTGATGGGACACTCTGATGTAAGGGGGCTGGTGATGGGACACTCTGATGTAAGGGGTGCTGATGGGACACTCTGATGTAAGGGGGCTGGTGATGGGACACTCTGATGTAAGGGGGCTGGTGATGGTACACTCTGATGTAAGGGGGTGCTGATGGGACACTCTGATGTAAGGGGGTGCTGATGGGACACTCTGATATAAGGGGGTGCTGATGGGACACTCTGATGTAAGGGGGTGCTGATGGGACACTCTGATATAAGGGGCTGGTGATGGGACACTCTGATGTAAGGGGGCTGGTGATGGGACACTCTGATGTAAGGGGCTGCTGATGGGACACTCTGATGTAAGGGGGCTGCTGATGGGACACTCTGATGTAAGGGGGCCGGTGATGGGACACTATAATGTGAGGGAGCTGATGGGACACTCTGATGTAAGGGGGTGCTGATGGGACACTCTGATGTAAGGGAGCTGGTGATGGGACACTCTGATGTAAGGGGCTGCTGATGGGACACTCTGATGTAAGGGGGCTGCTGATGGGACACTCTGATGTAAGGGGGCTGCTGATGGGACACTCTAATGTGAGGGAGCTGATGGGACACTCTGATGTAAGGGGGTGCTGATGGGACACTCTGATGTAAGGGGGTGCTGATGGGACACTCTGATGTAAGGGGGTGCTGATGGGACACTGTGATGTAAGGGGGCTCGTGATGGGACACTCTGATGTAAGGGGGCTGGTGATGGGACACTCTGATGTAAGGGGGCTGGTGATGGGACACTCTGATATAAGGGGCTGCTGATGGGACACTCTGATGTAAGGGGGCTGCTGATGGGACACTCTGATGTAAGGGGGCTGGTGATGGGACACTCTGATGTAAGGGGGCTGCTGATGGGACACTCCGATGTAAGGGGGCTGCTGATGGGACACTCTGATGTAAGGGGGTGCTGATGGGACACTCTGATGTAAGGGGGCTGCTGATGGGACACTCTGATGTGAGGGGGCTGGTGATGGGACACTCTGATATAAGGGGGTGCTGATGGGACACTCTGATGTAAGGGGGTGCTGATGGGACACTCTGGTGTAAGGGGGCTGGTGATGGGACACTCTGATGTAAGGGGGCTGGTGATGGTACACTCTGATGTAAGGGGGTGCTGATGGGACACTCTGATGTAAGGGGGTGCTGATGGGACACTCTGATATAAGGGGGTGCTGATGGGACACTCTGATGTAAGGGGGTGCTGATGGGACACTCTGATATAAGGGGCTGGTGATGGGACACTCTGATGTAAGGGGGCTGGTGATGGGACACTCTGATGTAAGGGGCTGCTGATGGGACACTCTGATGTAAGGGGGCTGCTGATGGGACACTCTGATGTAAGGGGGCCGGTGATGGGACACTATAATGTGAGGGAGCTGATGGGACACTCTGATGTAAGGGGGTGCTGATGGGACACTCTGATGTAAGGGAGCTGGTGATGGGACACTCTGATGTAAGGGGCTGCTGATGGGACACTCTGATGTAAGGGGGCTGCTGATGGGACACTCTGATGTAAGGGGGCTGCTGATGGGACACTCTAATGTGAGGGAGCTGATGGGACACTCTGATGTAAGGGGGTGCTGATGGGACACTCTGATGTAAGGGGGTGCTGATGGGACACTCTGATGTAAGGGGGTGCTGATGGGACACTGTGATGTAAGGGGGCTCGTGATGGGACACTCTGATGTAAGGGGGCTGGTGATGGGACACTCTGATGTAAGGGGGCTGGTGATGGGACACTCTGATATAAGGGGCTGCTGATGGGACACTCTGATGTAAGGGGGCTGCTGATGGGACACTCTGATGTAAGGGGGCTGGTGATGGGACACTCTGATGTAAGGGGGCTGCTGATGGGACACTCCGATGTAAGGGGGCTGCTGATGGGACACTCTGATGTAAGGGGGTGCTGATGGGACACTCTGATGTAAGGGGGCTGCTGATGGGACACTCTGATGTGAGGGGGCTGGTGATGGGACACTCTGATATAAGGGGGTGCTGATGGGACACTCTGATGTAAGGGGGTGCTGATGGGACACTCTGGTGTAAGGGGGCTGGTGATGGGACACTCTGATGTAAGGGGGCTGGTGATGGGACACTCTGATGTAAGGGGGTGCTGATGGGACACTCTGATGTAAGGGGGCTGCTGATGGGACACTCTGATGTAAGGGGACTGGTGATGGGACACTCTGATGTAAGGGGGCTGGTGATGGGACGCTCTGATGTAAGGGGGCTGGTGATGGGACACTCTGATGTAAGGGGACTGGTGATGGGACACTCTGATGTAAGGGGCTGGTGATTGGACACTCTGATGTAAGGGGGATGGTGATGGGACACTCTGATGTAAGGGGCTGGTGATGGGACACTCTGATGTAAGGGGGCTTGTGATGGGACACTCTGATGTAAGGGGGCTGGTGATGGGACACTCTGATGTAAGGGGGCTGGTGATGGGACACTCTGATGTAAGGGGGTGGTGATGGGACACTCTGATGTAAGGGGGTGGTGATGAGACACTCTGATGTAAGGGGGCTGCTGATGGGACACTCTGATGTAAGGGGGCTGGTGATGGGACACTCTGATGTAAGGGGGCTGGTGATGGGACACTCTGATGTAAGGGGCTGGTGATGGGACACTCTGATGTAAGGGGGCTGGTGATGGGACACTCTGATGTAAGGGGGCTGGTGATGGGACACTCTGATGTAAGGGGGCTGGTGATGGGACACTCTGATGTAAGGGGGTGGTGATGGGACACTCTGATGTAAGGGGCTGGTGATGGGACACTCTGATGTAAGGGGGCTGGTGATGGGACACTCTGATGTAAGGGGGTGGTGATGGGACACTCTGATGTAAGGGGCTGGTGATGGGACACTCTGATGTAAGGGGGCTTGTGATGGGACACTCTGATGTAAGGGGGCTGGTGATGGGACACTCTGATGTAAGGGGGCTGGTGATGGGACACTCTGATGTAAGGGGCTGGTGATGGGACACTCTGATGTAAGGGGGTGGTGATGAGACACTCTGATGTAAGGGGGCTGCTGATGGGACACTCTGATGTAAGGGGGCTGGTGATGGGACACTCTGATGTAAGGGGCTGGTGATGGGACACTCTGATGTAAGGGGGCTGGTGATGGGACACTCTGATGTAAGGGGGCTGGTGATGGGACACTCTGATGTAAGGGGACTGGTGATGGGACACTCTGATGTAAGGGGGTGCTGATGGGACACTCTGATATAAGGGAGCTGGTGATGGGACACTCTGATGTAAGGGGCTGCTGATGGGACACTCTGATGTAAGGGGGCTGCTGATGGGACACTCTGATGTAAGGGGGCTGCTGATGGGACACTCTAATGTGAGGGAGCTGATGGGACACTCTGATGTAAGGGGGTGCTGATGGGACACTCTGATGTAAGGGGGTGCTGATGGGACACTCTGATGTAAGGGGGTGCTGATGGGACACTCTGATGTAAGGGGGCTGGGGATGGGACACTCTGATGTAAGGGGGCTGGTGATGGGACACTCTGATATAAGGGGCTGCTGATGGGACACTCTGATGTAAGGGGGCTGCTGATGGGACACTCTGATGTAAGGGGGCTGGTGATGGGACACTCTAATGTGAGGGAGCTGATGGGACACTCTGATGTAAGGGGGTGCTGATGGGACACTCTGATGTAAGGGGGTGCTGATGGGACACCCTGAGTTAAGGGGGCTGGTGATGGGACACTCTGATGTAAGGGGGCTGGTGATGGGACACTCTGATGTAAGGGGCTGCTGATGGGACACTCTGATGTAAGGGGGCTGGTGATGGGACACTCTGATGTAAGGGGGCTGCTGATGGGACACTCTGATGTAAGGGGGCTGGTGATGGGACACTCTGATATAAGGGGGTGCTGATGGGACACTCTGATGTAAGGGGGTGCTGATGGGACACTCTGATGTAAGGGGGTGCTGATGGGACACTCTGATGTAAGGGGCTGGTGATGGGACACTCTGATGTAAGGGGGCTGGTGATGGGACACTCTGATGTAAGGGGGCTGGTGATGGGACACTCTGATGTAAGGGGTGCTGATGGGACACTCTGATGTAAGGGGGCTGGTGATGGGACACTCTGATGTAAGGGGACTGGTGATGGTACACTCTGATGTAAGGGGGTGCTGATGGGACACTCTGATGTAAGGGGGTGCTGATGGGACACTCTGATATAAGGGGGTGCTGATGGGACACTCTGATGTAAGGGGGTGCTGATGGGACACTCTGATATAAGGGGCTGGTGATGGGACACTCTGATGTAAGGGGGCTGGTGATGGGACACTCTGATGTAAGGGGCTGCTGATGGGACACTCTGATGTAAGGGGGCTGCTGATGGGACACTCTGATGTAAGGGGGCCGGTGATGGGACACTATAATGTGAGGGAGCTGATGGGACACTCTGATGTAAGGGGGTGCTGATGGGACACTCTGATGTAAGGGAGCTGGTGATGGGACACTCTGATGTAAGGGGCTGCTGATGGGACACTCTGATGTAAGGGGGCTGCTGATGGGACACTCTGATGTAAGGGGGCTGCTGATGGGACACTCTAATGTGAGGGAGCTGATGGGACACTCTGATGTAAGGGGGTGCTGATGGGACACTCTGATGTAAGGGGGTGCTGATGGGACACTCTGATGTAAGGGGGTGCTGATGGGACACTGTGATGTAAGGGGGCTCGTGATGGGACACTCTGATGTAAGGGGGCTGGTGATGGGACACTCTGATGTAAGGGGGCTGGTGATGGGACACTCTGATATAAGGGGCTGCTGATGGGACACTCTGATGTAAGGGGGCTGCTGATGGGACACTCTGATGTAAGGGGGCTGGTGATGGGACACTCTGATGTAAGGGGGCTGCTGATGGGACACTCCGATGTAAGGGGGCTGCTGATGGGACACTCTGATGTAAGGGGGTGCTGATGGGACACTCTGATGTAAGGGGGCTGCTGATGGGACACTCTGATGTGAGGGGGCTGGTGATGGGACACTCTGATATAAGGGGGTGCTGATGGGACACTCTGATGTAAGGGGGTGCTGATGGGACACTCTGGTGTAAGGGGGCTGGTGATGGGACACTCTGATGTAAGGGGGCTGGTGATGGTACACTCTGATGTAAGGGGGTGCTGATGGGACACTCTGATGTAAGGGGGTGCTGATGGGACACTCTGATATAAGGGGGTGCTGATGGGACACTCTGATGTAAGGGGGTGCTGATGGGACACTCTGATATAAGGGGCTGGTGATGGGACACTCTGATGTAAGGGGGCTGGTGATGGGACACTCTGATGTAAGGGGCTGCTGATGGGACACTCTGATGTAAGGGGGCTGCTGATGGGACACTCTGATGTAAGGGGGCCGGTGATGGGACACTATAATGTGAGGGAGCTGATGGGACACTCTGATGTAAGGGGGTGCTGATGGGACACTCTGATGTAAGGGAGCTGGTGATGGGACACTCTGATGTAAGGGGCTGCTGATGGGACACTCTGATGTAAGGGGGCTGCTGATGGGACACTCTGATGTAAGGGGGCTGCTGATGGGACACTCTAATGTGAGGGAGCTGATGGGACACTCTGATGTAAGGGGGTGCTGATGGGACACTCTGATGTAAGGGGGTGCTGATGGGACACTCTGATGTAAGGGGGTGCTGATGGGACACTGTGATGTAAGGGGGCTCGTGATGGGACACTCTGATGTAAGGGGGCTGGTGATGGGACACTCTGATGTAAGGGGGCTGGTGATGGGACACTCTGATATAAGGGGCTGCTGATGGGACACTCTGATGTAAGGGGGCTGCTGATGGGACACTCTGATGTAAGGGGGCTGGTGATGGGACACTCTGATGTAAGGGGGCTGCTGATGGGACACTCCGATGTAAGGGGGCTGCTGATGGGACACTCTGATGTAAGGGGGTGCTGATGGGACACTCTGATGTAAGGGGGCTGCTGATGGGACACTCTGATGTGAGGGGGCTGGTGATGGGACACTCTGATATAAGGGGGTGCTGATGGGACACTCTGATGTAAGGGGGTGCTGATGGGACACTCTGGTGTAAGGGGGCTGGTGATGGGACACTCTGATGTAAGGGGGCTGGTGATGGGACACTCTGATGTAAGGGGGTGCTGATGGGACACTCTGATGTAAGGGGGCTGCTGATGGGACACTCTGATGTAAGGGGACTGGTGATGGGACACTCTGATGTAAGGGGGCTGGTGATGGGACGCTCTGATGTAAGGGGGCTGGTGATGGGACACTCTGATGTAAGGGGACTGGTGATGGGACACTCTGATGTAAGGGGCTGGTGATTGGACACTCTGATGTAAGGGGGATGGTGATGGGACACTCTGATGTAAGGGGCTGGTGATGGGACACTCTGATGTAAGGGGGCTTGTGATGGGACACTCTGATGTAAGGGGGCTGGTGATGGGACACTCTGATGTAAGGGGGCTGGTGATGGGACACTCTGATGTAAGGGGGTGGTGATGGGACACTCTGATGTAAGGGGGTGGTGATGAGACACTCTGATGTAAGGGGGCTGCTGATGGGACACTCTGATGTAAGGGGGCTGGTGATGGGACACTCTGATGTAAGGGGGCTGGTGATGGGACACTCTGATGTAAGGGGCTGGTGATGGGACACTCTGATGTAAGGGGGCTGGTGATGGGACACTCTGATGTAAGGGGGCTGGTGATGGGACACTCTGATGTAAGGGGGCTGGTGATGGGACACTCTGATGTAAGGGGGTGGTGATGGGACACTCTGATGTAAGGGGCTGGTGATGGGACACTCTGATGTAAGGGGGCTGGTGATGGGACACTCTGATGTAAGGGGGTGGTGATGGGACACTCTGATGTAAGGGGCTGGTGATGGGACACTCTGATGTAAGGGGGCTTGTGATGGGACACTCTGATGTAAGGGGGCTGGTGATGGGACACTCTGATGTAAGGGGGCTGGTGATGGGACACTCTGATGTAAGGGGCTGGTGATGGGACACTCTGATGTAAGGGGGTGGTGATGAGACACTCTGATGTAAGGGGGCTGCTGATGGGACACTCTGATGTAAGGGGGCTGGTGATGGGACACTCTGATGTAAGGGGCTGGTGATGGGACACTCTGATGTAAGGGGGCTGGTGATGGGACACTCTGATGTAAGGGGGCTGGTGATGGGACACTCTGATGTAAGGGGACTGGTGATGGGACACTCTGATGTAAGGGGGTGCTGATGGGACACTCTGATATAAGGGAGCTGGTGATGGGACACTCTGATGTAAGGGGCTGCTGATGGGACACTCTGATGTAAGGGGGCTGCTGATGGGACACTCTGATGTAAGGGGGCTGCTGATGGGACACTCTAATGTGAGGGAGCTGATGGGACACTCTGATGTAAGGGGGTGCTGATGGGACACTCTGATGTAAGGGGGTGCTGATGGGACACTCTGATGTAAGGGGGTGCTGATGGGACACTCTGATGTAAGGGGGCTGGGGATGGGACACTCTGATGTAAGGGGGCTGGTGATGGGACACTCTGATATAAGGGGCTGCTGATGGGACACTCTGATGTAAGGGGGCTGCTGATGGGACACTCTGATGTAAGGGGGCTGGTGATGGGACACTCTAATGTGAGGGAGCTGATGGGACACTCTGATGTAAGGGGGTGCTGATGGGACACTCTGATGTAAGGGGGTGCTGATGGGACACCCTGAGTTAAGGGGGCTGGTGATGGGACACTCTGATGTAAGGGGGCTGGTGATGGGACACTCTGATGTAAGGGGCTGCTGATGGGACACTCTGATGTAAGGGGGCTGGTGATGGGACACTCTGATGTAAGGGGGCTGCTGATGGGACACTCTGATGTAAGGGGGCTGGTGATGGGACACTCTGATATAAGGGGGTGCTGATGGGACACTCTGATGTAAGGGGGTGCTGATGGGACACTCTGATGTAAGGGGGTGCTGATGGGACACTCTGATGTAAGGGGCTGGTGATGGGACACTCTGATGTAAGGGGGCTGGTGATGGGACACTCTGATGTAAGGGGGCTGGTGATGGGACACTCTGATGTAAGGGGTGCTGATGGGACACTCTGATGTAAGGGGGCTGGTGATGGGACACTCTGATGTAAGGGGGCTGGTGATGGTACACTCTGATGTAAGGGGGTGCTGATGGGACACTCTGATGTAAGGGGGTGCTGATGGGACACTCTGATATAAGGGGGTGCTGATGGGACACTCTGATGTAAGGGGGTGCTGATGGGACACTCTGATATAAGGGGCTGGTGATGGGACACTCTGATGTAAGGGGGCTGGTGATGGGACACTCTGATGTAAGGGGCTGCTGATGGGACACTCTGATGTAAGGGGGCTGCTGATGGGACACTCTGATGTAAGGGGGCCGGTGATGGGACACTATAATGTGAGGGAGCTGATGGGACACTCTGATGTAAGGGGGTGCTGATGGGACACTCTGATGTAAGGGAGCTGGTGATGGGACACTCTGATGTAAGGGGCTGCTGATGGGACACTCTGATGTAAGGGGGCTGCTGATGGGACACTCTGATGTAAGGGGGCTGCTGATGGGACACTCTAATGTGAGGGAGCTGATGGGACACTCTGATGTAAGGGGGTGCTGATGGGACACTCTGATGTAAGGGGGTGCTGATGGGACACTCTGATGTAAGGGGGTGCTGATGGGACACTGTGATGTAAGGGGGCTCGTGATGGGACACTCTGATGTAAGGGGGCTGGTGATGGGACACTCTGATGTAAGGGGGCTGGTGATGGGACACTCTGATATAAGGGGCTGCTGATGGGACACTCTGATGTAAGGGGGCTGCTGATGGGACACTCTGATGTAAGGGGGCTGGTGATGGGACACTCTGATGTAAGGGGGCTGCTGATGGGACACTCCGATGTAAGGGGGCTGCTGATGGGACACTCTGATGTAAGGGGGTGCTGATGGGACACTCTGATGTAAGGGGGCTGCTGATGGGACACTCTGATGTGAGGGGGCTGGTGATGGGACACTCTGATATAAGGGGGTGCTGATGGGACACTCTGATGTAAGGGGGTGCTGATGGGACACTCTGGTGTAAGGGGGCTGGTGATGGGACACTCTGATGTAAGGGGGCTGGTGATGGTACACTCTGATGTAAGGGGGTGCTGATGGGACACTCTGATGTAAGGGGGTGCTGATGGGACACTCTGATATAAGGGGGTGCTGATGGGACACTCTGATGTAAGGGGGTGCTGATGGGACACTCTGATATAAGGGGCTGGTGATGGGACACTCTGATGTAAGGGGGCTGGTGATGGGACACTCTGATGTAAGGGGCTGCTGATGGGACACTCTGATGTAAGGGGGCTGCTGATGGGACACTCTGATGTAAGGGGGCCGGTGATGGGACACTATAATGTGAGGGAGCTGATGGGACACTCTGATGTAAGGGGGTGCTGATGGGACACTCTGATGTAAGGGAGCTGGTGATGGGACACTCTGATGTAAGGGGCTGCTGATGGGACACTCTGATGTAAGGGGGCTGCTGATGGGACACTCTGATGTAAGGGGGCTGCTGATGGGACACTCTAATGTGAGGGAGCTGATGGGACACTCTGATGTAAGGGGGTGCTGATGGGACACTCTGATGTAAGGGGGTGCTGATGGGACACTCTGATGTAAGGGGGTGCTGATGGGACACTGTGATGTAAGGGGGCTCGTGATGGGACACTCTGATGTAAGGGGGCTGGTGATGGGACACTCTGATGTAAGGGGGCTGGTGATGGGACACTCTGATATAAGGGGCTGCTGATGGGACACTCTGATGTAAGGGGGCTGCTGATGGGACACTCTGATGTAAGGGGGCTGGTGATGGGACACTCTGATGTAAGGGGGCTGCTGATGGGACACTCCGATGTAAGGGGGCTGCTGATGGGACACTCTGATGTAAGGGGGTGCTGATGGGACACTCTGATGTAAGGGGGCTGCTGATGGGACACTCTGATGTGAGGGGGCTGGTGATGGGACACTCTGATATAAGGGGGTGCTGATGGGACACTCTGATGTAAGGGGGTGCTGATGGGACACTCTGGTGTAAGGGGGCTGGTGATGGGACACTCTGATGTAAGGGGGCTGGTGATGGGACACTCTGATGTAAGGGGGTGCTGATGGGACACTCTGATGTAAGGGGGCTGCTGATGGGACACTCTGATGTAAGGGGACTGGTGATGGGACACTCTGATGTAAGGGGGCTGGTGATGGGACGCTCTGATGTAAGGGGGCTGGTGATGGGACACTCTGATGTAAGGGGACTGGTGATGGGACACTCTGATGTAAGGGGCTGGTGATTGGACACTCTGATGTAAGGGGGATGGTGATGGGACACTCTGATGTAAGGGGCTGGTGATGGGACACTCTGATGTAAGGGGGCTTGTGATGGGACACTCTGATGTAAGGGGGCTGGTGATGGGACACTCTGATGTAAGGGGGCTGGTGATGGGACACTCTGATGTAAGGGGGTGGTGATGGGACACTCTGATGTAAGGGGGTGGTGATGAGACACTCTGATGTAAGGGGGCTGCTGATGGGACACTCTGATGTAAGGGGGCTGGTGATGGGACACTCTGATGTAAGGGGGCTGGTGATGGGACACTCTGATGTAAGGGGCTGGTGATGGGACACTCTGATGTAAGGGGGCTGGTGATGGGACACTCTGATGTAAGGGGGCTGGTGATGGGACACTCTGATGTAAGGGGGCTGGTGATGGGACACTCTGATGTAAGGGGGTGGTGATGGGACACTCTGATGTAAGGGGCTGGTGATGGGACACTCTGATGTAAGGGGGCTGGTGATGGGACACTCTGATGTAAGGGGGTGGTGATGGGACACTCTGATGTAAGGGGCTGGTGATGGGACACTCTGATGTAAGGGGGCTTGTGATGGGACACTCTGATGTAAGGGGGCTGGTGATGGGACACTCTGATGTAAGGGGGCTGGTGATGGGACACTCTGATGTAAGGGGCTGGTGATGGGACACTCTGATGTAAGGGGGTGGTGATGAGACACTCTGATGTAAGGGGGCTGCTGATGGGACACTCTGATGTAAGGGGGCTGGTGATGGGACACTCTGATGTAAGGGGCTGGTGATGGGACACTCTGATGTAAGGGGGCTGGTGATGGGACACTCTGATGTAAGGGGGCTGGTGATGGGACACTCTGATGTAAGGGGCTGGTGATGGGACACTCTGATGTAAGGGGGCTGGTGATGGGACACTCTGATGTAAGGGGCTGGTGATGGGACACTCTGATGTAAGGGGGCTGGTGATGGGACACTCTGATGTAAGGGGGCTGGTGATGGGACACTCTGATGTAAGGGGGCTGGTGATGGGACACTCTGATGTAAGGGGGCTGGTGATGGGACACTCTGATGTAAGGGGGCTGGTGATGGGACACTCTGATGTAAGGGGGTGGTGATGGGACACTCTGATGTAAGGGGCTGGTGATGGGACACTCTGATGTAAGGGGGCTGGTGATGGGACACTCTGATGTAAGGGGGTGGTGATGGGACACTCTGATGTAAGGGGGTGGTGATGAGACACTCTGATGTAAGGGGGCTAGTGATGGGACACTCTGATGTAAGGGGGCTGCTGATGGGACACTCTGATGTAAGGGGCTGGTGATGGGACACTTTGATGTAAGGGGTCTGGTGATGGGACACTCTGATGTAAGGGGGCTGGTGATGGGACACTCTGATGTAAGGGGGCTGGTGATGGGACACTCTGATGTAAGGGGGCTGGTGATGGGACACTCTGATGTAAGGGGGCTGGTGATGGGACACTCTGATGTAAGGGGGCTGGTGATGGGACACTCTGATGTAAGGGGGCTGGTGATGGGACACTCTGATGTAAGGGGGCTGGTGATGGGACACTCTGATGTAAGGGGGCTGGTGATGGGACACTCTGATGTAAGGGGCTGGTGATGGGACACTCTGATGTAAGGGGGCTGGTGATGGGACACTCTGATGTAAGGGGGCTGGTGATGGGACACTCTGGTGTAAGGGGGTGCTGATGGGACACTCTGATGTAAGGGGGCTGATGATGGGACACTCTGATGTAAGGGGGCTGCTGATGGGACACTCTGATGTAAGGGGGTGCTGATGGGACACTCTGATATAAGGGGGTGCTGATGGGACACTCTGATGTAAGGGGGTGCTGATGGGACACTCTGATGTAAGGGGGTGCTGATGGGACACTCTGATGTAAGGGGGCTGATGATGGGACACTCTGATGTAAGGGGGCTGCTGATGGGACACTCTGATGTAAGGGGGTGCTGATGGGACACTCTGATGTAAGGGGGGTGGTGATGGGACACTCTGATGTAAGGGGGCTGCTGATGGGACACTCTGATGTAAGGGGGTGCTGATGGGACACTCTGATGTAAGGGGCTGGTGATGGGACACTCAAAATGTAAGTGGGCCGGTCTGGATGAAGTCCAGGGCCAAATTTCTGTCCCAGTCCAGCCCTGGCATGAGGCGGTTGGCAATCGGTTAAGAACATGTGTGTTCCAGTGTGTTTTTTGGTGCTTTTAAGTGCGGTCCAGTGCATTTTTGGTGCGTTTCGGTGAGTTCCAGTACAGTCCAGTGCAGGGAAAAAAATGCAGCATCTGCTACAGTTTTTTTTTCTGGAACTGCGAGCACTGGTGTGAACTCTGCCATTGATAACCATAGAACCTACTTTCCGTGCGTCTTTGATGCAGAAAAAAAAACGCACTGGACTGCATGTGGTGTGAACTGGCCCTGAGGGGAACGCTGTAAGGGCCAGTGCACACCAAAAAAACGCAGTCCGGGTGTGTTCCAGATGCTTTTCTGCATGCGTGTTTTGGTGCGTTCTTGTTGCGTTTTAGATGCAGTCCAGTGCATTTTTCCCCCCTCTTTTTTCTTAAACTTAATGAAGGAAGTGTGTGTTCCAGTGCGTTTTTGGTGCGTTTAAGTTTGTTCAAGTACGTTTTCAGTGCATTTAAGTGTGTTACAGATCATTCCAGTGCATTTTTGGTGCATTTAAGTGTGTTCCAGTGTGTTTACGTTTGTTCCAGTGCGTTTTGGTGCATTTAAGTGCATTTCAGTGCATTTTCGGTGCATTTTCGGTGCATTTAGGTGTGTTCCAATGCATTCCAGTGCGTTTTTGGTGCGTTTAAGTGTGTTCCAGTGTGTTTACGTTTGTTCCAGTGCGTTTTTGGTGCATCTAAGTGCATTTCAGTGCATTTTCGGGGCATTTAAGTGTATTCCAGTGCGTTTTTGGTGGGTTTAAGTGTGTTCCAGTGCATTTTTGGTGCATTTAAGTGTGTTCCGGTGCATTCCAGTGCGTTTAGGTGTGTTCCAGTGCGTTCCACTGCGTTTTTTGTGTGTTTGGGTGCGTTTCAGTACAGTCCAGTGCAGGGAAAAAAATGCAGCATGTTCTACTTTTTTTTTTCTGGAACTGGAACGCACTGATGTGAACTCTGCCATTGGAAACCATAGAACCTACTTTCCATGCATTTTTGATGCAGAAAAAAAAACGCACTGGACTGCATGTGGTGTGAACTGACCCTTAAGGTTAGGAAAAATACACTAGACTGCACCAAAAACGCACTGGAACGCATCAAAAATGCACATGCAGAAAAGCATCTGGAACGCATCGGGGGTGCGTTTTTATGGTGTGAACCGGCCCCAAGGCCAGATTCACACCGATGCGTTTTGAGCCCGGGTTCACACTGACAAAATGCGACGTGCCTTTTAACCGTTGCCACAGTCGCAAAGGAAAGCATCCACAGCCACAGCATTGGGTGCATCCCTGCCTAGCTTTGCTTAGGTGAGGCCATCAGGGGGCAGTAAAGCCACATCTCAGCCGCCTGCTTTTACTAGCCGCCAACCTGAACGAGTGCTGAGACATATTTGAGGGATGCATTGCAGTAAATGAAATGACATGCTGAGCACTCCTTTACACCGGCGGCAGTCCTTGTCATCCCTCTGAGAAGCAATCTGTGGTGAGTCACTTTTCAGAGTGCGTTTGACGGGCAGCTTGCAAGTTCTATGTCACCGTGATTCAACCTCCTTTTTTTTTCTTTTTTTTTTTTACTGCCCCCCGTCTGTGAGTGTAAACCAGGCCCAAGAGCCCGAATTGTGACTTACAACCATCACAGCAGATGAAATGGAAATGAAAACGTAAAAAAAAGTTTTTATTTACTGTTCATGTATTTTCTCATGTCTTGTATTGTGATGTCATCATATTTTGTAGTATGATGACATCTAGTGGCAGTCTTGGGCCACTGCAGCTTGTTTACTAATGTGGTTTTGGTATTTTCCTCTGTACTCCCCTCCTGTTTTGCCCTAGTTAGTTTAGTCTTAGCTAGACCATCCCCCATTCTTTTTTCCCATGTTCCCTCAGTCCCTGTTAATTATTCACAGGGTGTTGGAAAATGATTGTCTTCTTACACCTCAAACGACTGGAAAAATATCCTCTGCACTGCAATTGGCTGAAGTAAAACTGCATCGCCTTCTGTTTCTTGTTGAGGAGTTAAGCTGCCTGTGGGTGGTGCCGAGTCAGCAGTGCATCATCAGGGGCCAGCTTCAAGAACATGGAAAAGAGATTTAGATCCCAATGGCAAGATAAACAAAAAAGGTGGTGCTGGATGGGACAGAACGCCAAGGAAAGATGGTGGTGCTGGATGGAACAAAACACAGAGGCAATATGGTGGTGCTGGATTGGACAGAACGCCAAGGAAAGATGGTGGTGCTGGATGGGACAGAACACCAAGGAAAGATGGTGGTGCTGGATGAGACACAACATCAAGGAAAGATGGTGGTGCTGGATGGGACACAACACCAATTCAAGATGGTGTTGCTCAATGGAACAGAATGCCAAGGAAAGATGGTGGTGCTGGATGGGACACAACATCAAGGAAAGATGGTGGTGCTGGATGGGACACAACATCAAGGAAAGATGGTGGTGCTGGATGGGACACAACACCAAGGAAAGATGGTGGTGCTGGATGGGACACAACACCAAGGAAAGATGGTGGTGCTGGATGGGACACAACATCAAGGAAAGATGGTGGTGCTGGATGGGACACAACACCAATTCAAGATGGTGTTGCTCAATGGAACAGAATGCCAAGGAAAGATGGTGGTGCTGGATGGAAAAGAACACTAAGGAAAGATGGTGGTGCTGGATGGGACAGAACTCCAAGGAAAGATGGTGGTGCTGGATGAGACACAACATCAAGGAAAGATGGTGGTGCTGGATGGGACACAACATCAAGGAAAGATGGTGGTGCTGGATGAGACACAACATCAAGGAAAGATGGTGGTGCTGGATGGGACACAACACCAAGGAAAGATGGTGGTGCTGGATGGGACACAACACCAAGGAAAGATGGTGGTGCTGGATGGGACAGAACACCAAGGAAAGATGGTGGTGCTGGATGGGACACAACACCAAGGAAAGATGGTGGTGCTGGATGGGACAGAATGCCCAGGAAAGTTGGTGGTGTGGGAAGGGAAAGAACATCAAGGAAAGATGGTGGTGCTGGATGAGACACAACATCAAGGAAAGATGGTGGTGCTGGATGGGACACAACACCAAGGAAAGATGGTGGTGCTGGATGGGACACAACACCAAGGAAAGATGGTGGTGCTGGATGGGACACAACACCAAGGAAAGATGGTGGTGCTGGATGGGACAGAATGCCCAGGAAAGTTGGTGGTGTGGGAAGGGAAAGAACACCAAGGCAAGATGGTGGTTCTTGATAGGACAGAACACCAAGGAAAGATGGTGGTGCTGGATGGGAAAGAACACTAAGGAAAGATGGTGGTGCTGGATGGGACAGAATGCCAAGGAAAGATGGTGGTGCTGGATGGGACAGAATGCCAAGGAAAGATGGTGGTGCTGGATGGGAAAGAACACTAAGGAAAGATGGTGGTGCTGGATGGGACAGAACGCCAAGGAAAGATGGTGGTGCTGGATGGGACAGAATGTCAAGGAAAGATGGTGGTGCTGGATGGGACAGAACGCCAAGGAAAGATGGTGGTGCTGGATGGGACAGAATGTCAAGGAAAGATAGTGGTTCTAGATGTAACACAAAACTAAGGAAAGATGGTGGTACAGATTACAGGTAGACATCACTTTGTGTTCAAAATCCTCTATCTGTACCAGATGCCAAGAAGTCTGAACCAAATATTTATAGATCCTCAACAGCCAGAGGACCCTTCTGATTTCCTTCTAAACAAAGGTAGGTGGCACTGATTGGCAGCACTATTTGGCACTGATGGGACCTGATAGACCGAACTGATGGGCACTGATAGGCAGAATTGGAGGGCATTGATAGGCAGCACTGATGGGCACTGATGAGGATGCACTGATAGGTGTCACTTTGTGTCCAAAATCTTCTATCAGTGCATCCTCACCAGTGCCGCCTATCAGTGCCCATCAGAGTTGCCTATCAGTGCCCATCAGTTCTGCCTATTAGTGCCCATCAGTGCCGCCTATCGGGGGCCCATCAGTGCCATTTATCCCTGACAAACAGTGCTGCTAATCAATGCCAATCAGTGCCACCTACCTTTGTTTAGAAGAAAATGAGAAGGGTCCTCTGGCTGTTGAGGATCTATAAATGTTTGGTTCAGACTTCTTGGCATCTGGTACAGATAGAAGATTTTGGACGCAAAGTGACACCTATCAGTGCATCCTCATCAGTGCCCTATTGTACACTATAATCCAACATTGGGCAATAGTAGCTGTTTCCTCACAGTCGTATCTTCCACAGTAGGACAACTCCCAACTGAGAGCCCTAATGTCCACACAATTCAAATAAATATTTCAAAACATTCTTCTACCCCGACAAAAGGCCAAACGTTCTCCATCCTTCCTTCGCTAAGGAGCAGGGCCGGGACAAGGGGTGGGCAGGAGGGACGCCTGCCCTGGGCACTGTGGTATCATGGGCGGTGGGGGGGGGGCACCACAAGGAAATAGGGGGGAGGGGATTTGTGTTGAAAAGGGGGATTTGGGGGGCAGCAGGGAGTAAGTATTGTTCTAGGAGGGGAAATTTGGGGGTTATGCTAAAATTTTAGGGTCGAGAAGGAATGGGGAGAAGAAGATTTGTGCTAGGAAGGATGATTGGGGCGCTTTGTGCTGGAAGGAGGGATTTGCAGTGGGGTTATTTGGAGAGGTAATCTTAGGGGTAGATAATTTGTGCTAGGAGGAGTGATTTTTTTTTTTTGGGGGGGGAGCACTTGAATTGGGGGGAGGGGGATTTGGGGGGTGGGGGATAAGATTTGTGCTGGGAGGGGGGATTTCAGCAGGGGAACAGATTTGCACTGGGAGGAGGGGGGATTTATGCTTATGGGGGTGAAAAAGATTAGTGCTCAGTTTTTTTTTGGGGGGGGGGGGATTTTTGATGACGCATAATGCCCATACACCTTGGGGGTGGGGGGGTGCAGTTTGGCATGTTTGCCCTGGGCTCTGGATGACCTTGCCCCGGCACTGCCAAGGAGGCCCCAAGCATTCCCCTGAAGGGCAGATTACAGCCCTATTCCGAAACACTCACATAATGGACATCTAAGTGCACCCCGTGCAAGAGTTCCTCCTCAAATTCCTCCCCTTGCAAGCGGGTTGAATTAGCCAGATAGGTTTTGTCTCGGCCGAGAGGGTAGAAGTTAATGCCTTTCCCGGGTTATTTGGTCTTTTGCCGGGTTCTTATCTGGTTCCCGGCCCACTAATCCTGCGATGTACTGTATAAATATGGGAAAGTGGTCCAGGGTGAGGGTTCTGACTGGAGGACAAAGAGCTCAGAGATTCTCCCCTTTGGAGGGTTCACCCCAAGGACACCAGCACTAGAGCATGTCCCTGAAAGACTTACATGGGAGCCCTTTGGAAAGACTGTAAGTACTTGCACTTCACCTTTGCAGGTATGCCAGGGCAGCACAAGTCTGTAGTTAGGAGTAGGGATGTTGAAATAACCTTACATTTGTATGTTAGACTTTGGAATGTTAATTTTGCACTTTTGTTTTGCACAAGTATTGAAACATTGCCCTGGCCTGGTCTGAAATGACTAAAGAGGTGTATTGCAAGTAACCCGGCACACACATAGTTCACCGAGTGGGTCTTAACACATTGGGGGTATGAAGGCATCAGTGTAGAGTGGAGTAATGTGGAGACACATGTGGTTACCTAGAGTGACAAATTTTTAACAAGCAGCCTGTCGATTAGCGTGTACCTGCTATAGGTGGAACGGCCCTATAGTAGCGAAGGAGATGTTGTCGGCACTCCTTCCACCAGCGGTCTGCCTCCCAGAGCAACGGGAGCCGATTCGCGCTGCAGAGATTCCCATCCTGTACAGAGGTTTGGAGGCTCAATAGTTAAAGAGGAAGTAAACCCTGATGAGTTTACTTCCTCTTTCATTCCCTGCAAAGGTAAAGCATAATGGATTACTATGCATCGCATCGCATCGCATCGCATAGTAGTCCATTATGTGTCACTTACCTGACACAGGAGCCAGCGAAGTCGCCGCTGTCCCCTGTAGTCCGCCGCATCCATCTTCTTGGTGGGGTCTTGCAGCTCCGCCGCTGTCATTCGGCGAAGCCGCGATGACGTCACTCCCGCGCATGCACACGGGAGCCGACATGTGCGGCAGCTCCGTCGTTGAGAATGCCGCGCTCAGTGCGCCTGCGCACCTCTGTCTACGGCGCATGCGCCGTAGACAGCAGTGCCTGTCTTCGGGCAAATGTCTCCTAAACCATATAGGTTTAGGAGATATTTCTTGGACCTACAGGTAAGCCTTAATCTATGCTTTAAGTTTAGTGTATGTGTGGAGCCTGCGCAGAGTGCACGGCGGGGGCCCACTCCAATAGTGGTAGTGGCGGCCCGTCCACAGTGGGTGCATGGGCACCACCCCAATCCATGCATCCGCCGCCGTCTGTGTCCAATGGGGGTGGGTCAGGTTTGTTTGCGGCTCCCCCACCCAAAAAAAATATATATATTGAGCACCAGCCACCACTGAGAATTGGAGAGCGCTGGACAGGTGGATGTAGACATTGCTCAGCGTTTCCCTCCGAAATGCAGATAACAGAGAAGGTGCGCATTGTCATGGGGAGCCGAGAGTTAGCTGAAGGACAGTTAAAGTACAAGGTCCACGTTCATCTGTAACAGTAGAGGCCCGTCCTGAGGTTGAGTATTCCCCCACGGCAATCTCAGCCTTGTCCTAGAGCAGTGATGGCGAACCTTGGCACCCCAGATGTTTTGAAACTACATTTCCCATGATGCTCATGCACTCTGCAGTGTAGTGGAGCATCATGGGAAATGTAGTTCCAAAACATCTGAGGCAGGCATGTACTGGCCATTGGGACTACCGGGAGTTTCCCGGTGGGCCGATGGCTCAGTGGGCCATTCTGATGTAAGGGGGCTGGTGATGGGCCACTCTGATGTAAGGGGGTGCTGATGGGACACTCTGATGTAAGGGGGTGCTGATGGGACACTCTGATGTAAGGGGGTGCTGATGGGACACTGATGTAAGGGGGCTGGTAATGGGACACTCTGATGTAAGGGGTGCTGATGGGACACTCTGTTGTAAGGGGGCTGGTAATGGGACACTCTGATGTAAGGGGTGCTGATGGGACACTCTGTTGTAAGGGGGCTGGTGATGGGACATTCTGATGTAAGGGAGTGCTGATGGGACACTCAAAATGTAATTGGGATGGTCTGGATGAAGTCCAGGGCCAAATTTCTGTCCCAGTCCAGCCCTGATCTGAGGTGCCAAGGTTCGCCATCACTGTCCTAGAGCATTGATGAAGATGGCACAACAGGTACCCCGTGTGTAGTAAAGTGACCCTCTTTAGGCTGGGTTCACACCCCCGACGGAATGCGGCTAGCGGCAGGGGTCCGGTGCTTCCCTGTTCTCCATTTCAGGGAGGAGTTATGTTTGGCTGAATTTGGCCCTGAAACTGAGACAAAGACGCACAAGCCACTCCGCAGCGGCAACGGAGATAAGTGAAACGGCTCCATAGAGAGCCGGTCACAATCTCCTGTCATGAGAATTGGATGCGGGGAAACTCGCATTCCAATTCGCATAGGTGTGACCCCAGCCTCAAGGTGCCTAGCATAGTCCAGAAGAACCCCCTCAGGGGTAGGCCTCTCATGCTTGCTTGGCACCCAACGAGGAGGGAAACACGGAGGACCCCCCCAACCCTTAGCCCTTGTACACACGGTCAGACATTCCGACGGAAAATGTCCGATCGGACCGCGTTGTCTCAGATAATCCGACTGTGTGTGGGCTCCATCGGATCTTTTTCTTTTTTAATATCCGATGGACAAAGTTTTAGAGCTGGGGTATAAAACTTTCCGACAACATGATCCGATCGGACTTTGTCCGATTGTGTGTAGAGAATTCCGATCGGACAAAGTGCCACGCATGCTCAGATCAAATTCCTAGACCAAAGCTATTGGCTACTAGCCTGAACGTAGTCCCGTCATAACGAAATAACGTCATCAAGTTACGTACGATCAGATTTTCCGACAACTTTGTCCGACTGTGTGTATGCAACACCAGTTTCGGACAAGGGCTTACACCCAAATGAAAGAACCCAACTCCACCGGCTGGTCCTTAAATACCCTCAAGTAAACAAGCATCTTGGTGGGACCCCTAGTTAAAGGGCCCTACGCTCCTCTACACCTGGGTCCAGTCTTTGGCGATTAACCGCTTTCCAACCAGCGCACGGCGATATACGTTGGCACAATGGCACGGCTGTGCAAATGGGCGTACTTGTACGTCCCCTTTAAGACGCAGCATTGTGGGCATGCATGGGCCTGCCCGCTGCGGTACTCCGTGACCGTGGGTCCGAGGACTCGATGTCCGCTGGTGTCCCGCAATCGTGTCATGGACCGCCAGAACGGGGAGATGCCTACGTAAACAAGGCATTTCCCCCGTTCTGCCTAGCGACATGACAGAGATCTACTGCTCCCTGCCATCGGGAACAGTGATCGATGTCATGTCAGTGGTAGCCCATCCCCCCGCACAGTTAGAACACCTCCCTAGGTCACACACTTAACCCCTTGATCGCGCCCTAGTGTTTAACCCCTTCCCTGCCAGTGTCATTTACATAGTAATCAGTGCATTTTTATAGTAATCAGTGCATTTTTATAGCACTGATCGCTGTATAAATGACAACGGTCCCAAAATAGTGTCAAAAGTATCCGATGCGTCCTCCATAATGTCACAGTCATGATAAAAATCGTTGATCGCGGCCATTACTAGTAAAAAACGAAATTATCAATAAAAATGCCATGAAACTATCCCCTATTTTGTAGAAGCTATAACTTTTGCGCAAACCAATCAATATACGCTTATTGTGATTTTTTTTTTTACCAAAAATATGTAGAAGAATACGTATCGGCCTAAACTGAGGAAAAAAAAATAATTTTTTTATATATTTTTTGGGGATATTTATTATACCAACAAAGGAAAAAATATTGCTTTTTTTTTTCAAAATAGTTTTTTTGTTTATAGCGCAAAAAATAAAAACCGCAGAGGTGATCAAATACCACCAAAAGAAAGCTCTATTTGTGGGGGGAAAAAAAAAGGACGTACATTTTGTTTGGTTGCAACGTCGCACGACCGCGCAATTGTCAGTTAAAGCGACGCAGTGCCGAATCTCAAAAAGTGCTCTGGTCAGGAAGGGGGTAAAATCTTCCGGGTCTGATGTGGTTAAGTGGAATCAAGTGAAATATGTGCATCACCATCATGCAGGGTGAGGGGGGTGAGAGAGAGGTAAAAAAAAAAAAAAAAAAAAGGTGTCTCCCTGAATTTAGGGAGAGTTGGCATGACTACAGGCATGGGGCTATTACCTATTGGACTCATGAATTGTGATTTGCTGCAGCCATTGTAAATCATTTCAAGTTAATATGTTTTCATTATATCTGTCACCTGTCCCTGATTTCCATAGACAATCCTTGGTTTTGAAAACTCTATCAGTTTCACACATGGAAATTTTTGCAACCATTTGTATCTCAATATTTCATTTTCTGCATACTTAATCCTCTGTTGATTATTACTTCTCTTTGGATTCCAGTTAATAAATGAAATTCTTAAACTCACCACTCAGATGGTACAGGAATAATAATACCATCTGAGTGGTGGGTTTAAGACTTTCAGTTAATCAATATTTATATTACAAGTTACGGTCCTACAAACGAAGTCAAATGTAGCTGAAGTATATTCTGCATTGTATCCAAGCCCAATAGATACCTTTTGCTACATTGTCCATGCCCTGATGGAGGGGGGATGTTTGACCTTTGAAATGACAAGACCACCAACAGCTTGGAATTCAACAAGAATCAGTCAAAAATTCGAGCTTTGCTCAGCCAGCTTAATCCAATGCCAGTGTCACTGTCAGGGGTCAGGCTCAGTGACCAGTAACCAGAGCTGGGACAAGGGGTGGGCAGAAGGGAATGCTGCCTTGGGCGCAGCATGTATTGTAGGGATGGGGCACAGAAACTTCCTTCTACTATAAGGCTGACAGGAGTAGTGACAGCAGCATCACTACTTCTATCAGGAAGCGGCAAGAAGAGGATGAGAGAGCCAGGAGGAAATGCAGGCTGTGCTCTCTTTCCCTCTCCTCATAGGTTCGCACAATGAAGGCAACTTACCATCTTTGCCCTGGGTACTGGATGATCTTGCCCCAGCACTGCCAGTAGCTATAGCAGCGAGGCTCCCACCGACCAGCAAGATAGATATACAAGCAGGTCACCCTGGCGGATGACACAGTTTCACCTGAGGTGCGGGGTCTAAGCACTAACCGGTGTTCACCAGAGCTGCTGATGGTGGGGATGGGTTTTGCTTTGTGTTAGTACCAGGTCATGGTCCTTAGGATTGCCCCACCAGGAGGTGAGAAACCCGGGGTCCAGTAGCAGATATAGAAGGTAGGGATCAAGCAGAAGTGTAGTCAATAAACAAGCCAAAGGTTGGTAACCAATAGTTGCAGGTTGGGCTCAAGCAGAAGTGTAGTCGAGGAACAAGCCAAAGGTTGGTAACAAGTGGTAGTGGAGATAAGGACAGCTGCAGGTACACAAAGGAGCAAGATATCGGCTGAAAAGAGAACAATAATCTGGAAAACAGGAAGTGCAGAAATTCAAGGAAGGAAGGTTGACCCCTGGAAGTCGCGCAACTATGATGTCCTGCTGCAAGCAATGGAGTGGCAACCTCAGCCTGGACTCCGACCAGGCCACGTCCCCAACATGTTTCACTCCGCCCCCCTGGAGCTTAGTCATGGAAGTCGCACATCTATGGTGTCCTGCTGCTTAGTCATGGAAGTCGTGCATCTATGGTGTCCTGCAGCTTAGTCATGGAAGTCGCCAGGGCTGGACTGGGACAGAAATTTGGCCCTGGACTTCATCCAGATCGGCCCACTTACATTTTGAGTGTTCCATCAGCACCCCCTTACATCAGAGTGTCCCATCACCAGGCCCCTTACATCAGAGTGTCCCATCACCAGCCCCCTTACATCAGAGTGTCCCATCACCAGCCCCCTTACATCAGAGTGTCCCATCACCAGCCCCCTTACATCAGAGTGTCCCATCACCACCCCCTTACATCAGAGTGTCCCATCACCAGCCCCCTTACATCAGAGTGTCCCATCACCAGCCCCCTTACATCAGAGTGTCCCATCACCACCCCCTTACATCAGAGTGTCCCATCAGCACCTCCTTACATCAGAGTGTCCCATCACCACCCCCTTACATCAGAGTGTCCCATCACCACCCCCTTACATCAGAGTGTCCCACCACCACCCCCTTACATCAGAGTGTTCTATCACCAGCCCCTTACATCAGAGTGTCCCATCAGCAGCCCCTTACATCAGAGTGTCCCATCAGCAGCCCCCTTACATCGGCCCACTGGGAAACTCCCGGTAGTCCCGATGGCCAGTACATGCCTGGAAGTCGCACATCTATGGTGTCCTGCTGCTTAGTCATGGAAGTCGCACATCTATGGTGTCCTGCTGCTTAGTCATGGAAGTCGCGCATCTATGATGTCCTGCTGCTTAGTCATGGAAGTCGCGCATCTATGGTGTCCTGCTGCAAGGAATGGAGTGGCAACCTCAGCCTGTACTCCGACCAGGCCACGTCCCCAACATGTTTCACTCCGCCGCTTGGAGCTTAGTCATGGGGTTCCCCATGACTAAGCTCCAGGGAGGTGAAGGGAAACACGTTTGGGGCGTGGCCTGGTCGGACTCCAGGCTGAAGTTGCCACTCCATTCCTTGCAGCAGGACATCATAGGTGTGCGGCTTCCAGGGGTCACCCTTCCTTCCTTGAACCTTTGCAGGAGCCAGGGCGGGCTCCATCCCCTGTCAGCACTCCAGCAGCAGCTGCGGATGCACTGTCCACTTACCCCCTTCCCTATCGAGCCTGAGCAGCCCACACACTTTTCCCAGGTCACAGGAAGTGCAGAGACGTGGCTTAAATATGAAGTTGATGGAAGGGAGCAAATGATTCAAGGTTCAAGAAAAAGACGACACAAGGAAAGGTTGTCTAAGGAATGAGGCAGGGAGCTGTCCAGCGTCCCTTGTGGCACAGTGCAAAGAGCTACTGCCGGACGCAGCAGAGGTCGTGGGTTTAGATCCCGGTCCTGACAGCCAGAGATGTCTGCAGAATGCTCCTCTTCCCTTCTCCACTGGAACAAGCATGCACATGTACGTCTGTTGAACAACCTTTAGTTTGAGGGATCAATCGCTGGTCTTACCTAGACAGCAAAAAGTCAGTAAAGGTAAAGTAAACCCTTGGTAATGAGGTAGTGCCACATTAATATCGTGATGCAATATTATCTAAGAGGTGCTGCATGCCAAGAAACATGTCAAGACACCGTGCTAGCACCATATTGCAAGAAGGCAACTGCCAGGATTTATAAGTACCTTCTAAGGACAATGGCTTAGAGCTGGGGTCTTCAAACTTTCTAAACTCAAAGGGGTAGTTTACTGTCTTTCAGAGTTTGGGGGGGGGGGAGGGGCAGACTAGGGCCAGTGGGAATAGAGCATGTCCTGGCATCCAGTGGAAGTAAACAATGCCCTATCTTTGGTGTTAGTGGGAGGACTAGTGCCCCATCGTTGGTGTCATTGGCAGAAATAGTGCACCATTGTTGGTATCGGTTGGGGGCATGGTGCCCCATCATTGGTGTCAATGGAAGGAATTATTCTCTATCGTCTGTGTTAGTGGAAGTAATTGTACCCCCTCCGTTCATGTCAGTGGGAGGAATAGTTCCAAATCATTGGTACCAATGGAAGGAATTCTGCCCCATCATTGATGTCAGTGGGAGGAATAGTGCCCTATTGTTGGTGTCAGCGGGAGGCATAGTGACCCATTGTTGGTATCAATGGAAGGAATTATGCCCCATCGTTGGTGTCTGTGGAAGGAATAGTTCCAAATCATTGGTGTCAATGGAAGGAATTCTGCCCCATCATTGGTGTCAGTAGGAGGAACTCTGCCCTTTCATTGGTGTCAGTAGGAGGAACTCTGCCCTTTCATTGGTGTCAGTGGGAGGAATAGTGCCCTATTGTTGGTGTCAGTGGGAGGCATAGTGACCCATTGTTGGTATCAATGGAAGGAATTATGCCCCATCATTGGTGTCTGTAGAAAGGAATAGTGCCCCATCATTGGTGTCAGTGGGAGCAATAGTTCCAAATCATTGGTGTCAGTGCGAGGCATAGTGACCCATTGTTGGTGTCAATGGAAGGAATTATGCCCCATCATTGGTGTCAGTGGGAGGAATAGTGCCCCATCATTGGTGTCTGTGGAAGGAATAGTGCCCCATCATTGGTGTCAGTGGGAGCAATAGTCCCAAATCATTGGTGTCAATGGAAGGAATTATTCTCTATCGTCGGTGTTAGTGGAAGGAATTGTACCCCCTCCGTTCATGTCAGTGGGAGGAATAGTTCCAAATCATTGGTGCCAGTGGAAGGAATTCTGCCCCATCATTGATGTCCGTGGGAGGAACTCTGCCCTTTCATTGGTGTCAGTGGGAGGAATAGGGACCCATTGTTGGTATCAATGGAAGGAATTATGCCCCATCGTTGGTGTCTGTAGAAAGGAATAGTGCCCCATCATTGGTGTCAGTGGGAGGAATAGTTCCAAATCATTGGTGCCAATGGAAGGAATCCTGCCCCATCATTGATGTCAGTGGGAGGAACTCTGCCCTTTCATTGGTGTCAGTGGGAGGAATAGTGCCCTGTTGTTGGTGTCAGTGGGAGGAATAGTGACCCATTGTTGGTATCAATGGAAGGAATTATGCCCCATCGTTGGTGTCTGTAGAAAGGAATAGTGCCCCATCATTGGTGTCAGTGGGAGGAATAGTTCCAAATCATTGGTGTCAATGGAAGGAATTCTGCCCTTTTATTGGTGTCAGTAGGAGGAATAGTGCCCAATTGTTGGTGTCAGTGGGAGGCATAGTGACCCATTGTTGGTATCAATGGAAGGAATTATGCCCCATCGTTGGTGTCTGTAGAAAGGAATAGTGCCCCATCATTGGTGTCAGTGGGAGGAATAGTTCCAAATCATTGGTGTCAATGGAAGGAATTATGCCCCATCATTGATGTCAATGGAAGGAATTCTGCCCCATCATTGATGTCAGTGGGAGGAACTCTGCCCTTTCATTGGTGTCAGTGGGAGGCATCGTGACCCATTGTTGGTATCAATGGAAGGAATTATGCCCCATCGTTGGTGTCCATGGAAGGAATAGTGCCCCATCATTGGTGTCAGCGGGAGCAGTCGCGCCCTATTGAAAGGTGTCAGTTGGAAGAACAACGCCGCGTTGTTGGTGTTGGAGACCGCACAGCTTCCTTACAGCACTAGATTCCCTGATTAAAATCCCAACCGAGAGACTATCTGCATGGAGTTTGCATGTTCTTCTTGTGCTTATCTGGGTATCCCCCAGGTAATCTGGTTTCCTCTCACAAACCAAAGACACAGGAGCGGGGACTGAAGCGAACGTCCCCAGTATGTAAAGAGCTGCATACATAAAAACTGGACAGAACTCTCTGAAAACCCGAGAATTTGCCAACCGCGTCAAAGTAATCCCTCTCTGGCCGGTCTCTGCTCTGCAAACGCTCCAGTGGGTAGAGGGCCAATATGGGGCTGATGGACACACAAGCTGTAGGGGAATTACAGGTTCAGGTCTGGCCACTGATGTAGAAGCTATTGGGATTCGAAGTATGTCTTACCTGTTTGGCATTGCAGGTCAGTGGCCAGACCTAAGCGGGGTATAATGCCAAGATGGGGCAGATAGGAGATCTGCCCCACCATTTATATCCACACAGGCAGGGCTGACACCTTCATCCAATCACTATAGAAGGTGTCAAGGCGGATGGCGCACTACGCCAGGTGTGAAAAACCGCGGAACCACACCCTGCTCTCGTTACATAAGACCCACCCCTGGTGTTAAAGGGTCTGCGTAGGTGTTGATCCTTCTATTTACATGGCTGAAGGTGTGGATTGGCACATAGTCGGGGTAGAGATGTTTAAACGGTACCAGATGTGGAAGACAGATGGCGCTGAAGGAACCCACCGCTAGGACAATGAGGGTTGCTGTAGTTCGATGTAGATGGCCTCTTCCAGGCCTCATGTGAACCAGTTGTTCAATGTGTACGGGGGGGGGGGGGGGGTCTTGCAAATGGCTGGTAATGGTGCCAAGAGCCAGTGCCAGGGCAAGGTCATCCAGAGCCCAGGGCAAACATGCCAAACTGCACCCCCAAGGTGTATGAGCATTATGCGTCATCAAAAATCCCCCCCCCCAAAAAAAAAAAAAAACTGAGCACTAATCTTTTTCACCCCCCCTAAGCATAAATCCCCCCTCCTCCCAGTGCAAATCTGTTCCCCTGCTGAAATCCCCCCTCCCAGCACAAATCTTACCCCCCCACCCCCCAAATCCCCCTCACCCAATTCAAGTGCCCCCCCTCCAAAAAAAAACTACTAAATTATCTACCCCTAAGATTACCCCTCCCAATAACCCCACTGCAAATCCCCCCCTTCCAGCACAAAGCGCCCCAATCATCCTTCCTAGCACAAATCTTCTTCCCCCCATTACTTCTCCCCCTAAATTTTAGCATACCCCCCAAATTTCCCCTCCTAGAACAATACATACTCCCTGCTGCCCCCCAAATCCCCCTTTCCAACACAAATCCCTCCCCCCCTATGTCCTTGTGGTGCCCCCCCCCTCCCCACCGCCCATGATACCACAGTGCCCAGGGCAGCCGTCCCTCCTGCCCACCCCTTGTCCCGACCCTGCGAAGAGCACAAGTCCCACCCCCGCTTCTTCTTGCTACCAGAACAACAGACTTCTTGCTTGAGGGTTTAGCCCTCTGCCACCTTGTGCCCATCTCCTTGCCAGGGGCCTTCTCACAACATTCCTGGCTATTGACTCTTATATGTCAAGGAAGGAAAGTCCACACAAAAAGTTAGGATTGCCGCACTTTATTGATGTTACTCCAAGACGAGATTTACAGCCACGTCATAAAGACATATTATCTGTGGTCATGTGACTGCATTTTGTCAATCAACTATAGTGGGCGATCCGCAGCAGGCACATGTGAAAGCAGCATACAGTACATTTTAGTAAGCCGCCTTTCCCACTTGGTCTCTCTCCTCCTGGGGTCATTAGTACTCACTCAGAGGGTCCTGGTTTGCCTCAGGCTGGCTTTATCCAGCTCACTACTCCTTCCAAGTAGCTTTCCTGAGACTGGGGTTGCCACCTTTTTTTTTTACGTCAAACCCGAACACTTTAGCGGTGCGCTGCAATTTTTTTTTTTTTTATAGTATAAACTATACATATATTTTGCTATTAACCACTTTCAGACCGGACCATTTTGCTGGTCAAAGACCAGACCACTTTTTGCGATTCGGCACTGCGTCGCTTTAAATGACAATTGCGCGGTCGTGCGACGTGGCTCCCAAACAAAATTGACGTCCTTTTTTTCCCACAAATAGAGATTTCTTTTGGTGGTATTTGATCACCCCTGCGGTTTTTATTTTTTGCGCTATAAACAAAAATAGAGCAACAATTCTGAAAAAAACGCATTATTTTTTACTTTTTGTTATAATAAATATCCCCCAAAAATATATAAAAAAACATTTTTTCCCTCAGTTTAGGCCGATACGTATTCTTCTATATATTTATGGTAAAAAAATCGCAATAAGCGATTATTGATTGGTTTGCGCAAAAGTTATAGCGTTTACAAAATAGGGATAGTTTTATAGCATTTTTATTAATAATATTTTATTATTTTTTTTTTACTAGTAATGGCGGCGATCAGCGACTTTTATTGTGACTGCGACATTATGGCGGACACATCGGACATTTTTGACACATTTTTGGGACCATTGTCATTTATACAGCAATCAGTGCTATATAAATGCAGTGATTCCTGTGTAAATGACACTGGCAGTGAAGGGGTTAACCAGTGGGTGGCAGTGTAGGGGTTAAGTGTTCCTAGGGGCGTGTTACTAACTGTTGGGGGGGTTGGGCTTTCATTTAGTGAACACTGATCTCTGCTCCAATCACATGGAGCAGAGATCAGCGTCACTAGTTGCTAGGCAGAATGGAGAAATGCTGTTTACACAGCATTTCCTCCATTCAGACATCCGGTGAGACGATCGCGGGGATGCCCGCGGCGATCGAGTCCGCGGGTCCCGCAACCGGACTCACGGGTGTCCCGACCAGCACGGAGCGTGCCGCCGGCGGCGCGCTCCCGATGGCAGGGCGGCATTGAAGATTGGACGTACATGTACGCCAATATGCCTGCCCGTGCCATTCTGCCGACGTACATTGTCGTGCGCTGGTCGGGAAGTGGTTAAATAACATTTCTAATCATATGAATTAAGAACAAGAGTTCCCCTTTACATCAGAGTCCACAGAGTTCCCCTTTTACATCTGAACTCACAGAGTTCCCTTTCACTGTAAGGGAGAACTCTGGGGACTCTGATGTAAAGGGAGAACTCTGGGGACTCTGATGTAAAGGGAGAACTCTGGGGACTCTGATGTAAAGGGAGAACTCTGGGGACTCTGATGTAAGGGAGAACTCTGGGGACTCTGATGTAAAGGGAGAACTCTGGGGACTCTGATGTAAGGGAGAACTCTGGGGACTCTGATGTAAGGGAGAACTCTAAGGACTCTGACATAAGGGATGCTCTGGGAGCCCTGATTTAAGTGGGAACACTGAGAACTCTGATGTACGGAGAGGACTCGGATGTAAGGGGAAAAACTGTCGCCTCTGAACTGTGATGTAAGGGGTGCTCTGAGAACCCTAATTTACCTTAGTGTACTGGCAGTAGTGAGAAGGGGGGAGACTTCAGTTACAGACAGGGATGGATGGTGAGCTCACTCACCCCTTGGCAGTCAGCACCTCTCATCCAGATGTATCTGAGGCTACTGGACTTCAAATTCCCGGCCCCCACTTACTTTCCTGTTCTGAGGCACAGCGCCGGGGATTGGAGTGTGGGGCAGACACAGAGGGGTATTGGTGGGGGGAAGAGGTGCAGATCGAGTCCCCTCTCCTCTCCGTCTGTGTGTTTGGAGAGGGGTTGTTAGTGCTCTGCTTTTGGCAGTGTGAAAGAGTGTAACAGACACTCTTAGCTTAGACAACTGCAGCCGGCAACCCTGCTGGGAAGCCATAGTCCAGTCTAAATAATGTGTCCGGGGTTTCACGCAGTCTGAAACCCGGACACATGATTCCAAACCTGAACTGTCCGGGTGAATCCTGGATAGGTGGCAACCCTACCTGAGACTGGATCACTGCCGTTTCACCCCTGGCTTTTTTCACACTTCTCCCAGGTGCTCCTAGGGCACAGGTGCTCAATCTGTGGCCCTACAGCTGTTGAGGAACTACAAGTCCCATCATGCCTCAGCTTTGAAAGTCGTGCTTGGAACTGTCAGGCCATGCAATGCCTCATGGGACTTGTAGTTCTGTAACTGCCAGAGGGCCAGAGGTTGAACACCCATGTCCTAGGGGTTAGCCTCCCTCTAGGGAACACTTGGCCTTTTTCGACCCGCTCTAGCCTCCTCCACCATAACAATCAGGATGTCTACAACCAGCTCTTCTGGGTGCAGGTCTACTTCTCCATGTCTTTCAGCCCTGCCCACTAGCTGACTACATCTGCTGAATAATGGAGTCTCTGGCACCCCTGCCCCAACATGCGCCAGGGCTCCTTCCAGCCTGGTTTATATGTGGGTACTGACTTCACCCATTACATCACTACAGGAGGGCTCTAACTCAAAGGGACCTAGCACCTGATTACACCATTCTCGGTAACCAGACACTATTCTGGAACAGAGCCACCTAGTGGCAGACTAACTAACTGCACCTGCTTACATCTGGGTCAAGGCTCCACAATTTTCCTGCACCGTTAATGCCCCTTTCACGCGTGATTTTCCTGTGATTTTGCAGCCGCAATTTTGAGGCGGTTTCAGGGAATGCATGTGTAAACTTGAGGTCTATGGACCCTATGAGAGATAATGTTGGTGTGACAGGTCCTCTTTTCATTGAGACTTCAGGTGTCTATCAGACCCCTGATGTCTCACCTGCCCACCATTGAAGCGAATGGTGGGCAGATCAAACTCCATTATCTCCTTTCCCGGCCAAAAGTCCCCCTATATGACATAATGTTTGTGTGACAGGTTCTCTTTTATTGAGATATCAGGGGTCTAGTAGACCCAGGATGTCTCACCTGCCCCTCATTGAAACGAAACAGAGGGCAGATCGCACTACATTAGCTTCTTCCCCAGCCAAAAGTCCCCCTATGTGACTTGTTTGTGTGATAGGTTCTCTTTTATTGAGACATCGGGGTCTAGTAGACCCTTGATGTCTCACCTGCCCACTATTGAAGCAAATGGAGGGCAGATCACACTCCATTAGATTCTTTCCTTCCCCAGCCAAAAATACCCCTATGTGATATAATTTTGGTTTGACAGGCTCTCTTTTATTGAGACATCAGGGGTCTAGCAGACCCCTGATGTCTCATCTGCCCACCATTGATACAAACGGAGATCGCACTCCATTAGCTTCTTCCCGGACCAAAAGTCCCCCTATGTGACATAATGTTTGTGTGATAGGTTCTCTTTTATTGAGACATCAGGGGTCTAGCAGACCCATGATGTCTCATCTGCCCACCATTGAAACAAATGGAGGGCAGATCGCACTCCATTAGCTTCTTCCCTGGCCAAAAGCCCCCCTATGTGACATAATGATTGTGTGACAGGTTCTCTTTTATTGAGATATCAGGGGTCTAGCAGACCCCTGATGTCTCACCTGCCTGCCATTGAAGCGAATGGTGGGCAGATCGCACTCCATTAGCTTCTTCCCTGGCCAAAAGTCCCTCTATGTGACTTGTTTGTGTGATATAGGGTCTCTTTTATTGAGACATCAGGGGTCTAGTAGACTAGTAGTCACCTGCCCACCATTGAAGCGAATGGAGGTCAGATCGCAGTCCATTAGCTTCTTCCCAGCCAAAAGTCCCCTTATGTGACATAATGTTTGTGTGACAGGTTCTCTTTTACTGAGTAACATCAGGGGTCTAGCAGACCCCTGATGTCTCACTTTCCCACCATTGAAACGAAAAAGGTGCCACAATTTTCCTGCACCGTTAAGGCCCCTTTCACGCGTGATTTTACCACGATTTTGCGGCCGCAATTTTTTACGAGATTTCAGGGAATGCATGTGTAAACTTGAGGTCTATGGACCCTATGAGAGATAATGTTGGTGTGACAGGTCCTCTTTTATTGAGACATCGGGGGTCTAGTAGACCCCCGATGTCTCACCTGCCCACCATTGAAACGAATGGTGGGCAGATCGCAGTCCACTAGCTTCTTCCCTGGCCAAAAATCCCCCTATGTGACATAATGTTTGTGTGACAGGTTCTCTTTTATTGAGATATCAGGGGTCTAGAAGACCCCTGATGTCTCACCTGCCCACCATTGAAGTAAATGGAGGGCAGATCGCACTCCATTAGCTTCTTTCCTTGCCACAGTGGCCAGGGAAAGTGACTGCCCAACCTGGAAGTGATAAATGTGCCCAGGTCTCCTTCCCCTCTACTCAGCGCCACCCACCATGACAGATTTGATGGTGAATCTGTCATGGGAGGGGGGAGTTGAATAATAAAGAATTCACATTCACCCAGTGAAAGTGCAGTGCTGTGCTGGCCAAATGGCTTCCATTTATTTTAGATGGAAAATACCCCATTTGGTCACTAGATGGCATCATATGAATCAGTATCATATGAATTTCCCACACTAGTTAGGCTCCATCTAGTGGCCAAATGCAGAATTTCCTGTTTCAAATAAATGATTTACGTTCGAAACCGCACAGGATGTAGCCTATTTACATTCATTTTTGCACCCTATTTGCACAGAACAAATGTACACGGCTATGCTATGGGGTTGATTTATAAAGGATTTACAAAAAAAAGTGCATTTATATTCATTCTGTGCTAATGGGATAAAAAAAAATAAAAAATGTAAATAGGCTATAACCTATGCTGGTTAAATGTTTTCATTATATTTAAATAGAAAACGCTACATATGGTGTCTACATGGTGTTAAGTATCATAAGAAATTCCTATACCATTTAGAGCCATCTAGTGGCCAAATGCAGAATTTTCATTAAAAAAATAAATAAATAAAAAAAGATTTACATTCGAACAGCACAGGATATAGCCTATTTACATTCGTTTTTTTTTTTGTTTGTTTTTTAACACCCTATTCACACAGAAAGAATGTGCATGCACTGTCATCAGGCGAATGGATATGCACATTCTTTGCTTTTAAATGGAAAATGCCACGTCTGGCCACTAGATCGAGTGAAGTGTCAAAGGAATTTCTTATACAACTTAGCCCCATCTAGTGGTCAAGTGTGATATTTCCCATTTAAATGGATTGATTTACATTCGAACAGCAAAGGATATAGCCTATTTACATTTTTTATTTATTTTTTTACATTTATTTTCTTTACACCCTATTTGCACAGAAAGAATGTGCATGCACTTTCGTCAGATGAATGGATATGCAAATTCTTTGCTGTTAATGCCTTTAAATGGAAAATACCAAGTCTGGCCACTAGATGGAGTGAAGTATCATAGGAATTTCTGATACAACTTAGTGGTCTTCTTATTATTTCTGATTCCATCTAGTGGTCAAGTGTGATATTTTCCATTTAACCGAATTGATTTACATTCGAACAGCAAAGGACATAGCCTATTTACATTTGTTTTTTTTGGGGGGATTTTTTTTTTACCCCCTATTCTCACAGAAAGAATGCGCATGCAGGCGAATGGATATGTAAATTCTTTGCTTTTAAATGGAAAATACCAAATCTGGTCACTAGATGGAGCAAAGTGTTGTAGGAATTTCTGATACAACGTAGCTCCATCTAGTGGTCAAGTGTGATTGACCACTAGATTTAAATGTATTTAATTTATTTGCTTTTAAATGGAAAATACCAAGTCTGGCCACTAGATGGAGCGAAGTATCATAAGAATTTCTGATACAACTTAGTGGTCTTCTTATTATTTCTGATTCCATCTAGTGGTCAAGTGTGATATTTTCCATTTAACCGAATTGATTTAAATTCGAACAGCAAAGGACATAGCCTATTTACATTTGTTGTTTTGGGGGATTTTTTTTTTTTACCCCCTATTCTTACAGAAAGAATGCGCATGCAGGCAAATGGATATGTAAATTCTTTGCTTTTAAATGGAAAATACCAAGTCTGGTCACTAGATGGAGCGAAGTGTTGTAGTAATTTCTGATACAACTTAGTGGTCTTCTTATTATTTCTGATTCTATCTAGTGGTCAAGTGTGATATTTTCCATTTAACCGAATTGATTTCGTAGCTCCATCTAGTGGTCAAGTGTGATTGACCGCTGGATTTAAATTAATTTCATTTATTTGCTTTTAAATGGAAAATACCAAGTCTGGCCACTAGATGGAGCGAAGTATCATAGGAATTTCTTATACAACGTAGCTCCATCTAGTGGTCAAGTGTGATTGACCACTAGATTTAAATTAATTTCATGTATTTGCTTTTAAATGGAATATACCAAGTCTGGCCACTAGATGGAGCGAAGTATCATAGGAATTTCATGTACAACGTAGCTCCATCTAGTGGTCAAATGTGATATTTTCCATTTCGAATAAATTATTTACATTGGAACAGCACAGGATAAAGCCTTGTTACATTTGTTTGTTTGTTTTAGCACAGAACAAATGTACTTGCCCTTTCATAGGGCGAATAGCTATGAAAAGTCTTTACAAATGAACCCCACTGAGTTATCCCCACCACACTGTAGGATTCACCATCCGGCCTGGCATGGTGGGAGTCACCGGGTGTCGCCTCTCCTGCCCTTCATTGAACTTAATGGAGTGCAGATTGTGACAGCCGAAGTTATATGCATCGCTTCTTCTGGGGTAGGTAGGGGAGATCAGCGATTGGATGCTCCTTTGTCTCCCTCCACTCTACCCAACGACAACCACCATCCCAGATTTGATGATCATTCCTTCGTTGGAGTGCAGTTGATGAATAAAGAATTCACATTGCTATTTGTGCAGTGATTGTGCATATATAGTCAATCTGTGTGAGTGGGATGAAAAAACAGATGTCATTGGGCTATTTCCCATGCTGGTCAAAAAAAAAAATTTTTTATTACTTTTAAATGGAAAATCCCACATTTGGCCACTAGATGGTGCCAAGTATCATAGGGATTTCTTATACAACTTAGCTCCATCTAGTGGTTAATTGTGATATTTTCCATAATAAATTAATTGATTTACATTGGAGCAGCAGCGGATAAAGCCTCGTTACATTTCTTTTTTCACCTCATTAGCACCGAACGAATGTACTTGCCCTTTCAGTGGGCGAATGGTTATGCAATATTTTTTATAGATCAACCCTACTGAGTTATCCTCACCTGACTGAAAGATCTTATATTTTTCTGAGTTGCCATGATATAAGTGAAAATTGAATTATGGGATGTAATGGAGAGAGGGGAGAATGAGGTTATATATAGGAAGCCTTGTATCTGCAAAGCGCAGAGGGGGGGGGGGGGTTAGACCGTAGCGATAATTGGTTGGGAGCGGAATATAATGGTTGGAAAAGTAATAGAACAAAAGAATGAGATGTTGAGGGAGGGGGTGAGAGGAGAGAAGGTGTAGAGAGAAGACAGAGGATGGGGGGGGGGAAGGAAAGAGAAATGGACAGTGAGAGCTTACTGCAAACAGCGTCAAGGAGGCAGAGATGATGGAGAGAGATTGGAGGTTTAATATAGTAAATGAGGATCAGATGGGGGGTGATGAGAAGAGATCAGATGAGGTGGGGGTGGGAAGAGATCTGATGAGGATCAGATGAGGTGGGGGGGTGATGAAAAGAGATCTGATGAGGATAAGATGAGGTGGGGTGGGAGTGATCTGATGAGTATCAGATGAAGTGGGGGGGGGGGGTGGTAAGAAGAGATCCGATGAGGGTCAGCTGAGGTGGGGTGGGGGAGATCTGATGAGGATCAGATGAAGTGGGGTGGGGGGAGATCTGATGAGGGTCAGATGAGGTGGGGTGGGGGAGATCTGATGAGGATCAGATGAGGTGGGGGGGGAGTGATGAGAAGAGATCTGATGAGCATCATATGAGTTGGGGAGGGTGATAAGAAGAGATCTGATGAGGATCAGATGAGGTGGGGGATAGAAGATATCTGATGAGGATCAGATGAGGTGGGGGGGTGATGAGAAGAGACCCGATGAGGATCAGATGAGGTGGGGGGGTGATGAGAAGAGACCTGATGAGGATCAGATGAGGGGTGATGCGAGGAGTTCTGATGAGGATCAGATGAGGTGGGGGGGGGGGGTGATGAGAAGAGACCTGATGAGGATCAGATGAGGGGTGATGCGAGGAGTTCTGATGAGGATCAGATGAGGTGGGGGTGGGGGGAGATCTGATGAGGATGAGATGAGGTGGGGGGTGATGAGAAGAGACCTGTTGAGGATCAGATGAGGTGGAGGGGTGATGATTAGAGATCTGATGAGGATCAGATGAAGTGGGGGGGGGGGGGGTAATGAGAAGAGACCTAATGAGGATCAGATGAGGTGGGTGGGGGGTGATGAGAAGAGACCCGATGAGGATCAGATGAGGGGTGATGTGACGAGTTCTGATGAGGATCAGATGAGGTGGGGGGAGGGGGAGATCTGATGAGGATCAGATGAGGTGGGGGTGGGGGGAGATCTGATGAGGAGGAGATGAGGTGGGGGGGGGTGATGAGAAGAGACCTGTTGAGGATCAGATGAGGTGGAGGGGGGATGATTAGAGATCTGATGAGGATCAGATGAAGTGGGGGGGGGGGGGTAATGAGAAGAGACCTAATGAGGATCAGATGAGGTGGGTGGGGGGTGATGAGAAGAGACCCGATGAGGATCAGATGAGGGGTGATGTGACGAGTTCTGATGAGGATCAGATGAGGTGGGGGGAGGGGGAGATCTGATGAGGATCAGATGAGGTGGGGGGGGGGGGGGTGATGAGAAGAGACCTGATGAGGATCAGATGAGGTGGGGTGGAGGAGATCTGATGAGGGTCAGATGAGGTGGGGTAGGGGAGATCTGATGAGGATCAGATGAGGTGGGTTGGGGGAGATCTGATGAGGATCAGATGAGGTGGGGTGGGGAGGAGATCTGATGAGGATCAGATGAGGTGGGTTGGGGGAGATCTGATGAGGATCAGATGAGGTGGGGTGGGGGGTAGATCTGATGAGGATCAGATGAGGTGGGGTGGGGAGGAGATCTGATGAGGATCAGATGAGGTGGGTTGGGGGAGATCTGATGAGGATCAGATGAGGTGGGGTGGGGGGAGATCTGATGAGGATCAGATGAGGTGGGGTGGGGAGGAGATCTGATGAGGATCAGATGAGGTGGGATGGTAGATCTGATGAGGGTCAGACGAGGTGGGGTGGGGGAGATCTTATGAGGGTCAGATGAGGTGGGATGGGGGGAGATCTGATGAGGGTCAGCTGAGGTGGGGTGGGGGGAGATCTGATGAGGATCAGATGAAGTGGGGTGGGGGGAGATCTGATGAGGGTCAGATGAGGTGGGGTGGGGGAGATCTGATGAGGATCAGATGAGGTGGGGGGGGAGTGATGAGAAGAGATCTGATGAGCATCATATGAGTTGGGGAGGGTGATAAGAAGAGATCTGATGAGGATCAGATGAGGTGGGGGATAGAAGATATCTGATGAGGATCAGATGAGGTGGGGGGGTGATGAGAAGAGACCCGATGAGGATCAGATGAGGTGGGGGGGGGGTGATGAGAAGAGACCTGATGAGGATCAGATGAGGGGTGATGCGAGGAGTTCTGATGAGGATCAGATGAGGTGGGGGGGGGTGATGAGAAGAGACCTGATGAGGATCAGATGAGGGATGATGCGAGGAGTTCTGATGAGGATCAGATGAGGTGGGGGTGGGGGGAGATCTGATGAGGATGAGATGAGGTGGGGGGTGATGAGAAGAGACCTGTTGAGGATCAGATGAGGTGGAGGGGTGATGATTAGAGATCTGATGAGGATCAGATGAAGTGGGGGGGGGGGGTAATGAGAAGAGACCTAATGAGGATCAGATGAGGTGGGTGGGGGGTGATGAGAAGAGACCCGATGAGGATCAGATGAGGGGTGATGTGACGAGTTCTGATGAGGATCAGATGAGGTGGGGGGAGGGGGAGATCTGATGAGGATCAGATGAGGTGGGGGTGGGGGGAGATCTGATGAGGATGAGATGAGGTGGGGGGGGGGGGTGATGAGAAGAGACCTGTTGAGGATCAGATGAGGTGGAGGGGGGATGATTAGAGATCTGATGAGGATCAGATGAAGTGGGGGGGGGGGGTAATGAGAAGAGACCTAATGAGGATCAGATGAGGTGGGTGGGGGGTGATGAGAAGAGACCCGATGAGGATCAGATGAGGGGTGATGTGACGAGTTCTGATGAGGATCAGATGAGGTGGGGGGAGGGGGAGATCTGATGAGGATCAGATGAGGTGGGGGGGGGGGTGATGAGAAGAGACCTGATGAGGATCAGATGAGGTGGGGTGGAGGAGATCTGATGAGGGTCAGATGAGGTGGGGTAGGGGAGATCTGATGAGGATCAGATGAGGTGGGTTGGGGGAGATCTGATGAGGATCAGATGAGGTGGGGTGGGGAGGAGATCTGATGAGGATCAGATGAGGTGGGTTGGGGGAGATCTGATGAGGATCAGATGAGGTGGGGTGGGGGGGAGATCTGATGAGGATCAGATGAGGTGGGGTGGGGAGGAGATCTGATAAGGATCAGATGAGGTGGGTTGGGGGAGATCTGATGAGGATCAGATGAGGTGGGGTGGGGGGAGATCTGATGAGGATCAGATGAGGTGGGGTGGGGAGGAGATCTGATGAGGATCAGATGAGGTGGGATGGGAGATCTGATGAGGGTCAGACGAGGTGGGGTGGGGGAGATCTTATGAGGGTCAGATGAGGTGGGATGGGGGGAGATCTGATGAGGGTCAGCTGAGGTGGGGTGGGGGGAGATCTGATGAGGATCAGATGAAGTGGGGTGGGGGGAGATCTGATGAGGGTCAGATGAGGTGGGGTGGGGGAGATCTGATGAGGATCAGATGAGGTGGGGGGGGAGTGATGAGAAGAGATCTGATGAGCATCATATGAGTTGGGGAGGGTGATAAGAAGAGATCTGATGAGGATCAGATGAGGTGGGGGATAGAAGATATCTGATGAGGATCAGATGAGGTGGGGGGGTGATGAGAAGAGACCCGATGAGGATCAGATGAGGTGGGGGGGGGTGATGAGAAGAGACCTGATGAGGATCAGATGAGGGGTGATGCGAGCAGTTCTGATGAGTAGTGATGGCCGAACGGTTCGCCCGGCGGTCGTTTCGCGGCGAATTTCCGACATTCGCGGTCCGCACGTTCGAACGCCTTTTTCCGTCGTTCGCCGCGGCGGACTTACGTGTTTAATGTATACAAGAACTTTAACCTTTGGTGACACGTTTATCATGTGATACAGGACAGCCAATTGAGACATGACAGCACATGGACACTTGGACATTCCCCCTAACCTATAAATACACCCGATCCGGTGGCCATTTTACATTCTTTCTTCTGTTAAGATAGGGACAGGTTCCTGTGTGGAGTAGGGAGAGATAAACCACTAGCTATTTGGTACACAAAAGTTCTTTTCAGGACTGGTATAGGTGTTAGGTGTTGATAGGTTTGCTGTGCTGCTGATTCTTGCAGCAGCCTGAGTGTCTTTTGTTAGTTTAGAGAAAGGGAAAGGACGGTGTATGCTACAGGGACAGCCAGATTAGTCTTTCATCATCATCATCATCATCATCATCATTAGCTGTTACTATCAAGGTCCACAAAAGAGCTGTTCCAGTAACCACTAATCGTTCTCTTTTTTTGCCAATTTGTATAGGGACAGGAAGGAAGCAGTGTTGTCAGGCAGTGAGGGTAATTTTAAAGACTTGCTGTTATTATTAGTTCCACAAAGGTTCTTTTCAGGACTGGTATCAGTGGTACAGTAATAGGCTTGTACATGTATAATATTCTTTCTTCCAAATATAGAAAGGATATTATACTTGACTGCTGCCCTTCTGCTGCAGTCTGCTAAACATTCACAACTCACTTGTTCCACAAAAGTTCTTATAAGGACTGGTAACTTGGTATAGGGTGCTACGGTACATAGGCTTGAGTGCGGTACAGTCTGCTGTTCTGTAAGGACCGCTATCGGTCCACAATAGATAGGGTTGACGTGCACCACTGCTGACCGCTGCCCTATACTGCAGCAGTCCTTCAGCGGTATAGGGACTGACGTACAGTCTGCTAATCACTAACACACAACCTGCTTGTTCCACAAAAGTTCTTATAAGGACTGGTAACTTGGTATAGGGTGCTACGGTACATAGGCTTGAGTGCGGTACAGTCTGCTGTTCTGTAAGGACCGCTATCGGTCCACAATAGATAGGGTTGACGTGCACCACTGCTGACCGCTGCCCTATACTGCAGCAGTCCTTCAGCGGTATAGGGACTGACGTACAGTCTGCTAAACACTAATACACAACCTGCTTGGTCCACAAAAGTTCTTATAAGGACTGGTAACTTGGTATAGGGTGCTACGGTACATAGGCTTGAGTGCGGTACAGTCTGCTGTTCTGTAAGGACCGCTATCGGTCCACAATAGATAGGGTTGACGTGCACCACTGCTGACCGCTCACCTATACTGCAGCAGTCCTTCAGCGGTATAGGGACTGACGTACAGTCTGCTAAACACTAATACACAACCTGCTTGGTCCACAAAAGTTCTTATAAGGACTGGTAACTTGGTATAGGGTGCTACGGTACATAGGCTTGAGTGCGGTACAGTCTGCTGTTCTGTAAGGACCGCTATAGGTCCACAATAGATAGGGTTGACGTGCACCACTGCTGACCGCTCACCTATACTGCAGCAGTCCTTCAGCGGTATAGGGACTGACGTACAGTCTGCTAATCACTAACACACAACCTGCTTGTTCCACAAAAGTTCTTATAAGGACTGGTAACTTGGTATAGGGTGCTACGGTACATAGGCTTGAGTGCGGTACAGTCTGCTGTTCTGTAAGGACCGCTATCGGTCCACAATAGATAGGGTTGACGTGCACCACTGCTGACCGCTGCCCTATACTGCAGCAGTCCTTCAGCGGTATAGGGACTGACGTACAGTCTGCTAAACACTAATACACAACCTGCTTGGTCCACAAAAGTTCTTATAAGGACTGGTAACTTGGTATAGGGTGCTACGGTACATAGGCTTGAGTGCGGTACAGTCTGCTGTTCTGTAAGGACCGCTATCGGTCCACAATAGATAGGGTTGACGTGCACCACTGCTGACCGCTCACCTATACTGCAGCAGTCCTTCAGCGGTATAGGGACTGACGTACAGTCTGCTAAACACTAATACACAACCTGCTTGGTCCACAAAAGTTCTTATAAGGACTGGTAACTTGGTATAGGGTGCTACGGTACATAGGCTTGAGTGCGGTACAGTCTGCTGTTCTGTAAGGACCGCTATAGGTCCACAATAGATAGGGTTGACGTGCACCACTGCTGACCGCTCACCTATACTGCAGCAGTCCTTCAGCGGTATAGGGACTGACGTACAGTCTGCTAATCACTAACACACAACCTGCTTGTTCCACAAAAGTTCTTATAAGGACTGGTAACTTGGTATAGGGTGCTACGGTACATAGGCTTGAGTGCGGTACAGTCTGCTGTTCTGTAAGGACCGCTATAGGTCCACAATAGATAGGGTTGACGTGCACCACTGCTGACCGCTCACCTATACTGCAGCAGTCCTTCAGCGGTATAGGGACTGACGTACAGTCTGCTAATCACTAACACACAACCTGCTTGTTCCACAAAAGTTCTTATAAGGACTGGTAACTTGGTATAGGGTGCTACGGTACATAGGCTTGAGTGCGGTACAGTCTGCTGTTCTGTAAGGACCGCTATCGGTCCACAATAGATAGGGTTGACGTGCACCACTGCTGACCGCTGCCCTATACTGCAGCAGTCCTTCAGCGGTATAGGGACTGACGTACAGTCTGCTAAACACTAATACACAACCTGCTTGGTCCACAAAAGTTCTTATAAGGACTGGTAACTTGGTATAGGGTGCTACGGTACATAGGCTTGAGTGCGATACAGTCTGCTGTTCTGTAAGGACCGCTATCGGTCCACAATAGATAGGGTTGACGTGCACCACTGCTGACCGCTCACCTATACTGCAGCAGTCCTTCAGCGGTATAGGGACTGACGTACAGTCTGCTAATCACTAACACACAACCTGCTTGTTCCACAAAAGTTCTTATAAGGACTGGTAACTTGGTATAGGGTGCTACGGTACATAGGCTTGAGTGCGGTACAGTCTGCTGTTCTGTAAGGACCGCTATCGGTCCACAATAGATAGGGTTGACGTGCACCACTGCTGACCGCTGCCCTATACTGCAGCAGTCCTTCAGCGGTATAGGGACTGACGTACAGTCTGCTAAACACTAATACACAACCTGCTTGGTCCACAAAAGTTCTTATAAGGACTGGTAACTTGGTATAGGGTGCTACGGTACATAGGCTTGAGTGCGATACAGTCTGCTGTTCTGTAAGGACCGCTATCGGTCCACAATAGATAGGGTTGACGTGCACCACTGCTGACCGCTCACCTATACTGCAGCAGTCCTTCAGCGGTATAGGGACTGACGTACAGTCTGCTAATCACTAACACACAACCTGCTTGTTCCACAAAAGTTCTTATAAGGACTGGTAACTTGGTATAGGGTGCTACGGTACATAGGCTTGAGTGCGGTACAGTCTGCTGTTCTGTAAGGACCGCTATCGGTCCACAATAGATAGGGTTGACGTGCACCACTGCTGACCGCTGCCCTATACTGCAGCAGTCCTTCAGCGGTATAGGGACTGACGTACAGTCTGCTAAACACTAATACACAACCTGCTTGGTCCACAAAAGTTCTTATAAGGACTGGTAACTTGGTATAGGGTGCTACGGTACATAGGCTTGAGTGCGATACAGTCTGCTGTTCTGTAAGGACCGCTATCGGTCCACAATAGATAGGGTTGACGTGCACCACTGCTGACCGCTCACCTATACTGCAGCAGTCCTTCAGCGGTATAGGGACTGACGTACAGTCTGCTAAACACTAATACACAACCTGCTTGGTCCACAAAAGTTCTTATAAGGACTGGTAACTTGGTATAGGGTGCTACGGTACATAGGCTTGAGTGCGGTACAGTCTGCTGTTCTGTAAGGACCGCTATCGGTCCACAATAGATAGGGTTGACGTGCACCACTGCTGACCGCTCACCTATACTGCAGCAGTCCTTCAGCGGTATAGGGACTGACGTACAGTCTGCTAATCACTAACACACAACCTGCTTGTTCCACAAAAGTTCTTATAAGGACTGGTAACTTGGTATAGGGTGCTACGGTACATAGGCTTGAGTGCGGTACAGTCTGCTGTTCTGTAAGGACCGCTATCGGTCCACAATAGATAGGGTTGACGTGCACCACTGCTGACCGCTGCCCTATACTGCAGCAGTCCTTCAGCGGTATAGGGACTGACGTACAGTCTGCTAAACACTAATACACAACCTGCTTGGTCCACAAAAGTTCTTATAAGGACTGGTAACTTGGTATAGGGTGCTACGGTACATAGGCTTGAGTGCGATACAGTCTGCTGTTCTGTAAGGACCGCTATCGGTCCACAATAGATAGGGTTGACGTGCACCACTGCTGACCGCTCACCTATACTGCAGCAGTCCTTCAGCGGTATAGGGACTGACGTACAGTCTGCTAAACACTAATACACAACCTGCTTGGTCCACAAAAGTTCTTATAAGGACTGGTAACTTGGTATAGGGTGCTACGGTACATAGGCTTGAGTGCGGTACAGTCTGCTGTTCTGTAAGGACCGCTATAGGTCCACAATAGATAGGGTTGACGTGCACCACTGCTGACCGCTCACCTATACTGCAGCAGTCCTTCAGCGGTATAGGGACTAAGAGTTTTGTCACAGGGTCATTTAAAAAATGACATGCAGAGGAAGAGGCAGGCCCTTCCGCAGGGGTGGTAGGGGTAGGGCAGGAGCAACAGGCTTGAGCCAAAGTGGGAAGTTGCAGAAGGTGCGTTCAATTACTTTAAAGGATGCACCAGACTTGGTTGAGTGGCTCGCTCAGCCTTACTCTTCTGCACCCTCCTCATCCTCTCGATCTGCACCCTCTTCTTCACTCTCTGCTATGTGCACCCCCAAAGACACTACCACCAACAACACGACCACCACCACCACCACCACATACCTTCCGCTTGAGTCACTGGAATTATTTTCCGATCCATATCAAGAGGACATTTCTGATGCGCAGCCACTCTTGGTATTGGATCAGGAAGAGGAGGTAGCAACAAGCGCTACTCAGCAGTCTGACGCCAGTACCCAGATCAGCCCAAGGAGGAGGTTGGTCCCCGGTGTTGCTGCCTACTCCGAGATCTCTACTTATAGCGGTGGGGAAGGTGACGTTGATGATGACGTGTCTAGTGATGTCACGTGGGTGCCCACAAGAGAGGAAGAGGAGGGGAGTTCAGAGGGAGATATGGACCAGCAGATAGGGAGGAGAAGCAGCAATGACTTACATTGCACAGCAGGGACAAAGCAGACTGCAAATGTATCAGGAGCGAGTCATCGACCATGTACGGTCACATCTGGCGCTCCCAGGACACCGGCACATGGCTCCGCAGTGTGGGCTTTTTTTAACGTGTCCGCTGCTGACAATAGCGTTGCCATCTGCAATCTTTGCAGTCAACGCATTAGTCGCGGTAAGCCCAATACTCACCTAGGGACGACCGCCTTAAGAAGGCACATGAGCAGCCATCACCGAGCCCAGTGGGAGCAACGGAACACACAAAGCCACACTGCAGGCTCTCACCGTCCAGCCTCGTCTTCTACTTCTCCTTCTCCTCTCTCCTCACAATTGTCCTCCACTCCACCTTCCATCACGCCAAGCTCACATTTTTCTGCAAAAAGGCAGGCTTCCGTGGGCCTAATGTTTGAGCGTAAAAAAATGATGATGCCGGATAACCCTCTTGCCCAACGGTTGGCGGCTGGCTTGTCAGAACTCATAGCCCGCCAACTACTGCCATATAAACTGGTGGACTCGGAGGCCTTTCGCAAATTTGTGGCCATTGGAACACCACAATGGAAGGTCCCAGGAAGGAAGTATTTCTCAGAGAAGGGCATCCCAGAGCTATATGGCCATGTTCAGCGGCAAGTGAATGTATCTCTGGCACACAGTGTCGGTGCCAAGATACATCTGACCACAGACACGTGGTCTAGCAAACACGGGCAGGGAAGGTATATCAGTTTTACTGCCCACTGGGTGAACCTTCTGACGGCCGTCAAGCATGTAACCCGTGGCACCCGTGTAGATTTGGTTTTACCGCCACGGATTGCATGCAGGCCTGACTCTTCTTCTCCTCCTCCTACTCCATCCTCCTCCCTCTCCTCCTCAGCTGCCTCCTCCTTTTCCGCTGCTAGCGTCTCTTCCACTGCACCGCCCAAGCTCCCCAGAACCTATTCCACATGCCAGGTGAGACGTTGCCATGCCGTGCTGCGTCTGTTGTGCCTGGAAGCAAAGAGCCACACTGGCCCGGCACTCCTTTCAGCTTTGCGTTCACAGGCAGATGAGTGGCTAACACCGCTCAATTTGACAGTTGGTAAAGTGGTGTGTGACAACGGTGCCAATCTGCTTAGCGCATTGAAACAGGGCAAAATCACGCACGTGCCGTGCATGGCACACGTCTTAAACTTGGTCGTGCAGCGATTCCTTGTCAAATACCCTGGGGTCCAGGACATCTTGCGGCAGGCAAGGAAAATCTCGGCCCATTTCAGAAGATCTTACACGGCCATGGCTCGCCTTGCTGACATTCAGCGGCGACACCATCTGCCGGTCAGACGTCTTATTTGCGATTGCCCGACGCGATGGAACTCAACCTTCTATATGCTTGATAGGCTGCTCCAGCAGAAACGTGCAGTTAACGTCTACCTGTATGAACTCTGCGAAAGAAACGGTTCTGGGGAGCTGGGTTTTTTTTCACCGCGCCAGTGGCTGCTCATGCGCGACACATGCAGACTTCTGCGGCCATTTGAGGAGATCACCAAACTGGTCAGTCGCAGCCATGGCGCCATCAGTGACATGGTACCTTATGCCTTCTTTCTGGAGCGTGCATTGCGTCGTGTCATTGATCAGGCTGTGGAGGAGCAGGAGCGGGAAGATGAGGAAGTCGCAATGCTGGATGAATTCCCAGGGGGGGCTACTCTATCTGAGACAAGTCAACAACAGGAGTCTGATGAGGAGTCAGAGGAGGATGGTGCCGGGGCGGATGAGCAGGAGCAAGAAGAGCATGCTTTAAACCTTTCTGGGATCCCTGTTGTGCGAGGATGGGGAGAGGAGAATGAAGAGGACGACATTATCCTGGATGATGAGCAGGAGCCAGGCCACCACACCGCTTCCACTTTAGTGCAAATGGGGGCCTTCATGCTCCAGTGTTTTAATAGGGACCCCCGTATAAAAAGCATGAGGGTCAAGGACCAGTACTGGGTGGCAACGTACTTAGACCCCCGGTACAAACACAAAATGGCGGAAATGTTACCGCCGTCGCAGAGGGCTGTCAGAATGCAGCACTTCCAGGCCTTGCTTCGAGAAATGCTGCATTCTGCTTTTGCGTGCGCTGGCAGAGGAGCAATTCCCACTCCCAGAGAAGGATTTGCGGGTACCAATCCAACAGCGCCTGCAAGAAGAGGCCGGTTTGAAGATGTGTTGGTGACTTCGGATATGAGGTCATTCTTTCAGCCGACCCATCGACAGGTGTCATCCGGATCCAGCATCAGGGAACGCCTAGACCGTCAGGTGTCCGACTACATTGGGTTAACGGCCGATGTGGACGCTCTGAGGAGTGATGAACCCCTAGACTACTGGGTGGGCAGGCTTGACCTCTGGCCAGAGCTTGCCCAATTTGCAATCGAACTGTTGGCTTGCCCCTCATCCAGTGTCCTGTCCGAAAGGACGTTCAGCGCAGCAGGGGGGATTGTGACCGATAAGCGTACTCGCCTAGCTCACCACAGTGTTAACTACCTCACATTTCTAAAAATGAATGAGGCATGGATCTCGGAGGAATTCAACACATGTGACCAGTAGACCATGTATATGTCTATAAACTATTTTTTTAATCAAGCACACAGACCTTCTTAATTCATTTGGCTCACTTCCTTGACCCAAAAAAGCACACCGTACTATATGCCCCTACCCTCCTCTTTGAAGAGGTTGAGCGGTGTCATATTTCTACTGGGGCTGCTTATGATATCCCTGTGCTGTGCTGACTTCCTCCTGGGGGTTCTTATTATGAAGGGATCACACTATCCCTGTGCTGTGCTGACTTCCTCCTGGGGGTTCTTATTATGAGGGGATCACACCATCCCTGTGCTGTGCTGACTTCCTCCTGGGGCTGCTTACGGTGCTGCTGTCAGTGCTGTATGTCACGGTGCTGCTGTCAGCGCTGTATGTCACGGTGCTGCTGTCAGCGCTGTATGTCACGGTGCTGCTGTCAGCGCTGTATGTCACGGTGCTGCTGTCAGCGCTGTATGTCACGGTGCTGCTGTCAGCGCTGTATGTCACGGTGCTGCTGTCAGCGCTGTATGTCACGGTGCTGCTGTCAGCGCTGTATGTCACGGTGCTGCTGTCAGCGCTGTATGTCACGGTGCTGCTGTCAGCGCTGTATGTCACGGTGCTGCTGTCAGCGCTGTATGTCACGGTGCTGCTGTCAGTGCTCTGTATTACGGTGCTGCTGTCAGATGCCTCTATCACGGTGCATGTGTCATTCCGGTATGTCACGCTGCTGGTGATCATCTCCTGCACCCTCTTCTTTGCCTACCCTGGTCCCTGACCTTCCCTCTCCTCCATTGCCTTCATTAACTCCATAGTCCTGAATTGTTAGAACAATTTCCCAAATAAAATAAAAATGCTTGTAGTTATCGATCCCAAATTCACCTCATACATGTATTATGTCATTGTCCAGATGGTGGGACTACGTTTTACCCCCTAATAATTACCACGTGGCCGCAAATTCGACATGAAGGTTTGCAAAGTTCGCCTCCCATTGAAGTCAATGGGGCCCGCGGCGAACGGTCGGTTTCGCGAACGTTTGGGTCCGTTCGCATTTCGCGTTCGCGAAACGTCCCGTCGGAAGTTCGTCCATCACTACTGATGAGGATCAGATGAGGTGGGGGGGGGGGGGTGATGAGAAGAGACCTGATGAGGATCAGATGAGGGGTGATGCGAGGAGTTCTGATGAGGATCAGATGAGGTGGGGGTGGGGGGAGATCTGATGAGGATGAGATGAGGTGGGGGGTGATGAGAAGAGACCTGTTGAGGATCAGATGAGGTGGAGAGGTGATGATTAGAGATTTGATGAGGATCAGATGAAGTGGGGGGGGGGGGGGTAATGAGAAGAGACCTAATGAGGATCAGATGAGGTGGGTGGGGGGTGATGAGAAGAGACCCGATGAGGATCAGATGAGGGGTGATGTGACGAGTTCTGATGAGGATCAGATGAGGTGGAGGGAGGGGGAGATCTGATGAGGATCAGATGAGGTGGGGGTGGGGGGAGATCTGATGAGGATGAGATGAGGTGGGGGGTGATGAGAAGAGACCTGTTGAGGATCAGATGAGGTGGAGGGGTGATGATTAGAGATCTGATGAGGATCAGATGAAGTGGGGGGGGGGGGGTAATGAGAAGAGACCTAATGAGGATCAGATGAGGTGGGTGGGGGGTGATGAGAAGAGACCCGATGAGGATCAGATGAGGGGTGATGTGACGAGTTCTGATGAGGATCAGATGAGGTGGGGGGAGGGGGAGATCTGATGAGGATCAGATGAGGTGGGGGGGGGGGGTGATGAGAAGAGACCTGATGAGGATCAGATGAGGTGGGGTGGAGGAGATCTGATGAGGGTCAGATGAGGTGGGGTAGGGGAGATCTGATGAGGATCAGATGAGGTGGGTTGGGGGAGATCTGATGAGGATCAGATGAGGTGGGGTGGGGAGGAGATCTGATGAGGATCAGATGAGGTGGGTTGGGGGAGATCTGATGAGGATCAGATGAGGTGGGGTGGGGGGGAGATCTGATGAGGATCAGATGAGGTGGGGTGGGGAGGAGATCTGATGAGGATCAGATGAGGTGGGTTGGGGGAGATCTGATGAGGATCAGATGAGGTGGGGTGGGGGGAGATCTGATGAGGATCAGATGAGGTGGGGTGGGGAGGAGATCTGATGAGGATCAGATGAGGTGGGGTGGGGGGGAGATCTGATGAGGATCAGATGAGGTGGGGTGGGGGGGAGATCTGATGAGGATCAGATGAGGTGGGTTGGGGGAGATCTGATGAGGGTGAGATGAGGTTGGATGGGGGGAGATCTGATGAGGGTCAGACGAGGTGGGGTGGGGGGGAGATCTGATGAGGGTCAGATGAAGTGGGGTGGGGGGAGATCTGATGAGGGTCAGATGAGGTGGGGTGGGGGGAGATCTGATGAGGATCAGATGAGGTGGGGTGGGAGGAGATCTGATGAGGATCAGATGAGGTGGGGTGGGAGGAGATCTGATGAGGGTCAGACGAGGTGGGGTGGGGGAGATCTTATGAGGGTCAGATGAGGTGGGATGGGGGGGAGATCTGATGAGGGTCAGATGAGGTGGGGTGGGGGGAGATCTGATGAGGGTCAGATGAGGTGGGGTGGGGGGAGATCTGATGAGGGTCAGATGAGGTGGGGTGGGGGGAGATCTGATGAGGGTCAGATGAGGTGGGGTGGGGGAGATCTGATGAGGATCAGATGAGGTGGGATGGGAGATCTGATGAGGGTCAGACGAGGTGGGGTGGGGGAGATCTTATGAGGGTCAGATGAGGTGGGATGGGGGGAGATCTGATGAGGGTGAGATGAGGTGGGGTGGGGGAGATTTGATGAGGATCAGATGAGGTGGGGGGGTGATGAGAAGAGATCTGATGAGGATCAGATGAGGTGGGGGGGGGCGATGATAAGAGATCTGATGAGGATCAGATGAGGGGTGATGCGACGAGTTCTGATGAGGATCAGATGAAGTGGGTTGGGGGAGATCTGATGAGGATCAGATGAGGTGGGGTGGGGGGGAGATCTGATGAGGATCAGATGAGGTGGGGTGGGGAGGAGATCTGATGAGGATCAGATGAGGTGGGTTGGGGGAGATCTGATGAGGATCAGATGAGGTGGGGTGGGGGGAGATCTGATGAGGATCAGATGAGGTGGGGTGGGGAGGAGATCTGATGAGGATCAGATGAGGTGGGGTGGGGGAGATCTGATGAGGATCAGATGAGGTGGGGTGGGGGGGAGATCTGATGAGGATCAGATGAGGTGGGTTGGGGGAGATCTGATGAGGGTGAGATGAGGTGGGGTGGGGGGGAGATCTGATGAGGGTCAGATGAAGTGGGGTGGGGGGAGATCTGATGAGGGTGAGATGAGGTGGGGTGGGGGGAGATCTGATGAGGGTCAGATGAGGTGGGGTGGGGGGAGATCTGATGAGGATCAGATGAGGTGGGGTGGGAGGAGATCTGATGAGGATCAGATGAGGTGGGATGGGAGGAGATCTGATGAGGGTCAGACGAGGTGGGGTGGGGGAGATCTTATGAGGGTCAGATGAGGTGGGATGGGGGGGAGATCTGATGAGGGTCAGATGAGGTGGGATGGGGGGAGATCTGATGAGGATCAGATGAGGTGGGGGGGTGATGAGAAGAGATCTGATGAGGATCAGATGAGGTGGGGGGGGGCGATGATAAGAGATCTGATGAGGGTCAGATGAGGTGGGGTGGGGGGAGATCTGATGAGGGTCAGATGAGGTGGGGTGGGGGGAGATCTGATGAGGGTCAGATGAGGTGGGATGGGAGATCTGATGAGGGTCAGACGAGGTGGGGTGGGGGAGATCTTATGAGGGTCAGATGAGGTGGGATGGGGGGAGATCTGATGAGGGTGAGATGAGGTGGGGTGGGGGAGATTTGATGAGGATCAGATGAGGTGGGGGGGTGATGAGAAGAGATCTGATGAGGATCAGATGAGGTGGGGGGGGGGGCGATGATAAGAGATCTGATGAGGATCAGATGAGGGGTGATGCGACGAGTTCTGATGAGGATCAGATGAAGTGGGTTGGGGGAGATCTGATGAGGATCAGATGAGGTGGGGTGGGGGGGAGATCTGATGAGGATCAGATGAGGTGGGGTGGGGAGGAGATCTGATGAGGATCAGATGAGGTGGGTTGGGGGAGATCTGATGAGGATCAGATGAGGTGGGGTGGGGAGGAGATCTGATGAGGATCAGATGAGGTGGGGTGGGGGAGATCTGATGAGGGTGAGATGAGGTGGGGTGGGGGGGAGATCTGATGAGGGTCAGATTAAGTGGGGTGGGGGGAGATCTGATGAGGGTGAGATGAGGTGGGGTGGGGGGAGATCTGATGAGGGTCAGATGAGGTGGGGTGGGGGGAGATCTGATGAGGATCAGATGAGGTGGGGTGGGGGAGATCTGATGAGGATCAGATGAGGTGGGGTGGGGGGAGATCTGATGAGGGTCAGATGAGGTGGGGTGGGGGGGAGATCTGATGAGGATCAGATGAGGTGGGGTGGGGAGGAGATCTGATGAGGATCAGATGAGGTGGGGTGGGGGGGAGATCTGATGAGGATCAGATGAGGTGGGGGGGAGATCTGATGAGGATCAGATGAGGTGGGTTGGGGGAGATCTGATGAGGGTGAGATGAGGTTGGATGGGGGGAGATCTGATGAGGGTCAGACGAGGTGGGGTGGGGGGGAGATCTGATGAGGGTCAGATGAAGTGGGGTGGGGGGAGATCTGATGAGGGTCAGATGAGGTGGGGTTGGGGGAGATCTGATGAGGATCAGATGAGGTGGGGTGGGAGGAGATCTGATGAGGATCAGATGAGGTGGGGTGGGAGGAGATCTGATGAGGGTCAGACGAGGTGGGGTGGGGGAGATCTTATGAGGGTCAGATGAGGTGGGATGGGGGGGAGATCTGATGAGGGTCAGATGAGGTGGGGTGGGGGGAGATCTGATGAGGGTCAGATGAGGTGGGGTGGGGGGAGATCTGATGAGGGTCAGATGAGGTGGGGTGGGGGGAGATCTGATGAGGGTCAGATGAGGTGGGGTGGGGGAGATCTGATGAGGATCAGATGAGGTGGGATGGGAGATCTGATGAGGGTCAGACGAGGTGGGGTGGGGGAGATCTTATGAGGGTCAGATGAGGTGGGATGGGGGGAGATCTGATGAGGGTGAGATGAGGTGGGGTGGGGGAGATTTGATGAGGATCAGATGAGGTGGGGGGGTGATGAGAAGAGATCTGATGAGGATCAGATGAGGTGGGGGGGGGGCGATGATAAGAGATCTGATGAGGATCAGATGAGGGGTGATGCGACGAGTTCTGATGAGGATCAGATGAAGTGGGTTGGGGGAGATCTGATGAGGATCAGATGAGGTGGGGTGGGGGGGAGATCTGATGAGGATCAGATGAGGTGGGGTGGGGAGGAGATCTGATGAGGATCAGATGAGGTGGGTTGGGGGAGATCTGATGAGGATCAGATGAGGTGGGGTGGGGGGAGATCTGATGAGGATCAGATGAGGTGGGGTGGGGAGGAGATCTGATGAGGATCAGATGAGGTGGGGTGGGGGAGATCTGATGAGGATCAGATGAGGTGGGGTGGGGGGGAGATCTGATGAGGATCAGATGAGGTGGGTTGGGGGAGATCTGATGAGGGTGAGATGAGGTGGGGTGGGGGGGAGATCTGATGAGGGTCAGATGAAGTGGGGTGGGGGGAGATCTGATGAGGGTGAGATGAGGTGGGGTGGGGGGAGATCTGATGAGGGTCAGATGAGGTGGGGTGGGGGGAGATCTGATGAGGATCAGATGAGGTGGGGTGGGAGGAGATCTGATGAGGATCAGATGAGGTGGGATGGGAGGAGATCTGATGAGGGTCAGACGAGGTGGGGTGGGGGAGATCTTATGAGGGTCAGATGAGGTGGGATGGGGGGGAGATCTGATGAGGGTCAGATGAGGTGGGATGGGGGGAGATCTGATGAGGATCAGATGAGGTGGGGGGGTGATGAGAAGAGATCTGATGAGGATCAGATGAGGTGGGGGGGGCGATGATAAGAGATCTGATGAGGGTCAGATGAGGTGGGGTGGGGGGAGATCTGATGAGGGTCAGATGAGGTGGGGTGGGGGGAGATCTGATGAGGGTCAGATGAGGTGGGATGGGAGATCTGATGAGGGTCAGACGAGGTGGGGTGGGGGAGATCTTATGAGGGTCAGATGAGGTGGGATGGGGGGAGATCTGATGAGGGTGAGATGAGGTGGGGTGGGGGAGATTTGATGAGGATCAGATGAGGTGGGGGGGTGATGAGAAGAGATCTGATGAGGATCAGATGAGGTGGGGGGGGGGCGATGATAAGAGATCTGATGAGGATCAGATGAGGGGTGATGCGACGAGTTCTGATGAGGATCAGATGAAGTGGGTTGGGGGAGATCTGATGAGGATCAGATGAGGTGGGGTGGGGGGAGATCTGATGAGGATCAGATGAGGTGGGGTGGGAGGAGATCTGATGAGGATCAGATGAGGTGGGTTGGGGGAGATCTGATGAGGATCAGATGAGGTGGGGTGGGGAGGAGATCTGATGAGGATCAGATGAGGTGGGGTGGGGGAGATCTGATGAGGGTGAGATGAGGTGGGGTGGGGGGGAGATCTGATGAGGGTCAGATGAAGTGGGGTGGGGGGAGATCTGATGAGGGTGAGATGAGGTGGGGTGGGGGGGAGATCTGATGAGGGTCAGATGAGGTGGGGTGGGGGGAGATCTGATGAGGATCAGATGAGGTGGGGTGGGGGGAGATCTGATGAGGATCAGATGAGGTGGGGTGGGGGGAGATCTGATGAGGGTCAGATGAGGTGGGGTGGGGGGGAGATCTGATGAGGATCAGATGAGGTGGGGTGGGGGGAGATCTGATGAGGGTCAGATGAGGTGGGGTGGGGGGAGATCTGATGAGGGTCAGATGAGGTGGGGTGGGGGGAGATCTGATGAGGGTCAGATGAGGTGGGGGGGTGATGATAAGAGATCTGATGAGGATCAGATGAGGTGGGGGGGGGGGGTGATGATAAGAGATCTGATGAGGATCAGATGAGGGGTGATGTGACGAGTTTTTTTTTCTCAGAGAGTATTATATATTTTTTTATTTTAGAAGGCGTTCTATATTTATTTTATTCCAAAGGTTATGTTTTCTTTTTAAATTTCAGATAGTATTTCTTTTTTCAGAGTATCATATGAGGGTATTAATTTAATAACAATATTACACAATGTATTGCTAATAGGTAATTACCTTATTTTGTATTGTGTCTTATTTATTTACTTTTCTTATTTGTTGTAGTTTTATAGTTTTATCTCTTGTTTTTTGTTTTTGTTTTTTTTCCTTCTTGTTTTTCTGTAGCAGATGGGGTGTGAGTGTGTGTGTGTTTGGGTGTCACAACTTTATTGTTATTCTAAAAGTATGTACTTTAGGGTGATCATCAATATAAAATAAAAATAAATGCAGAAAGTATCAATTCATTATAAATTCTAAACAATATCAGTCCAGCATCAATATGGATTGTAGAGGAAAATACTAACTCTGAAAAAAGATTGAAATCGGTGGGGGGGGGGGGGGGGGGGCAAGTTGGTAGACTGTTGGTGCAATATGAATTTTGTATAACAATAATAATATAAGTCCTGAATAATAATAATAATAATAATAATAATAATAATAATAAATAATGTATAAACTCTGTATAATAATAATAATAATAATAATAATAATAATAATAATGTATAAACATTGTATAATTACAACAATAATAATAAAAATAAAATAAATAAAATAAAATAATACTAAAAATTATTAATAAATTAATAAAAATAAAATAATAAATTCCATATAATAATAACAAATGTATAAATAATTTATAATAATAATGTATAAACCCTGTATAATAATAACAATAATAATAATAATAATAATAATAATAATAATAATAATAATAAATTATGTGTAAATTCTGTAAAATAATAATAATATATTAACCCTGTATACTAATAATCATAATAAATGTATAAATCCAGTATAATAATAATCATAATAAATGTATAAATAATAATAATATAAATCCTACATAATAAAAATAAATATATAAATCTTGTATAATAATAACAATAACAAATGTATAAATCCTGTATAATAATAATAATAAATCCTGAATAATAATAATAATAATATAAACCCTGTATAATTGTAATAATAACAAATCCTGAATAGTAATGATATAAATCATGTATTATAATTATAAAAATAATATTAATCCTGTATAATAAAAATACATATATAAATCCTGTATAATAAAAATAAATTATACATCTTGTATAATAACAATAACAAATGTATAAATTCTGTATAATAATAATCATAATAATATAAACCCTGTATAATGATAACAAATCCTGAATAGTAATAATATAAATCATGTATTATAATAATAAAAATAATAATATAAATCCTGTATAATAAACATATAAATCTTGTATAATAATAACAATAACAAATGTATAAATCCTGTATAATAATAATAATAATAATAATAATAGTAATAATAATAATGATATAAATCCTATGTAATAATAATAATAATAATAAAAAATAATAAATCCTGAGTAATAATAATAACATAAATCCTGTATAATAATAATAATAATAATAATGATAATAATAATAATAATAATAATATAAACCCTGTATAATGATAACAAATCCTGAATAGTAATAATATAAATCATGTATTATAATAATAAAAATAATAATATAAATCCTGTATAATAAACATATAAATCTTGTATAATAATAACAATAACAAATGTATAAATCCTGTATGATAATAATAATAATAATAATAATGATATAAATCCTATGTAATAATAATAATAATAATAAAAAATAATAAATCCTGAATAATAATAATAACATAAATCCTGTATAATAATAATAATAATAATAATAATATAAACCCTGTATAATGATAACAAATCCTGAATAGTAATAATATAAATCATGTATTATAATAATAAAAATAATAATATAAATCCTGTATAATAAACATATAAATCTTGTATAATAATAACAATAACAAATGTATATATCCTGTTAAATAATAATAATAATAATAATAATGATATAAATCCTATGTAATAATAATAATAATAATAATAATAATAATAATAAAAAATAATAAATCCTGAATAATAATAATAACATAAATCATGTATAATAATAATAATAATAATAATAATAATAATAATAATATAAACCCTGTATAATGATAACAAATCCTGAATAGTAATAATATAAATCATGTATTATAATAATAAAAATAATAATATAAATCCTGTATAATAAACATATAAATCTTGTATAATAATAACAATAACAAATGTATAAATCCTGTATAATAATAATAATAATATAAATCCTATGTAGTAATAATAATAATAATAATACAAAATAATAAATCCTGAATAATAATAATAACATAAATCCTGTATTATAATAATAATAATAATAACAAAAAAGGAAACATGTAAGAAGGGTGAGTGTGGGTGTTTTTCTGCCATCGCTCTTCTATGTTTCCATGCAGTGTGACATCAGAAGAGAGGGGCACACAATCATCAGGGTGAAGAATGACTTCTTCCCGATCTCAGCGGGAGACGGACTTCCTGAAGAGGAACGCCGCATCCTGTCGCGGTGGTTTTGGGAAGACGGGTGGGCTCTCGGGGGTCCGCCCTGGACGCGGCACCAGTCCAAGTCCGAGGAGAAGAGGGAGAAGTTTTTCCAGCGAGGAAGCCGAGTGTGGGCGGAGCCGGTGATGTCACAGGAAGCTCGCATGTTTCCTGTTGATGTTCACATACATTCACTCACTTCAAGCAACAGCCTCAGTTTTTTTTTTTTTTTTTTTCTTCCTTCTTACCCTCGACAGCTAATCCTCGGCTCGCTCCGGGACCAGGAGACCGGCGCCAAGTCTTCGGGAACATCGGCAGGACTTTGTGCGCGCCGGTGAGTTCTTCTTCTTCTTCTTCTTCTTCTTCTTATGATTATTATTATTATTATTATTATTATTTGCTCTCCTGGGAATAAAGTGGATACAATGTGTAGAAATGTTTCCTAAACTTCATTCTGCACAAGTTCGTCTCGTACATTTCCCGATCGTAGATTCCCATCAGACGATCGTACATTTCCCATCACACGATCGTAGATTCCCATCGCACGATCGTACATTTCCCATCAGACGATCGTACATTTCCCATCACACGATCGTAGATTTCCATCACACGATCGTAGATTCTCATCAGACGATCGTACATTTCCCATCACCCAATCGTAGATTCCCATCAGACGATCGTACATTTCCCATCACACGATCGTAGATTCCCATCGCACGATCGTACATTTCCCATCACACGATCGTAGATTTCCATCACACGATCGTAGATTCTCATCAGACGATCGTACATTTCCCATCACCCAATCGTAGATTCCCATCAGACGATCGTACATTTCCCATCACACGATCGTAGATTCCCATCGCACGATCGTACATTTCCCATCACACGATCGTAGATTCCCATCAGACGATCGTAGATTCTCATCAGACGATCGTACATTTCCCATCACACGATCGTAGATTCCCATCACACGATCGTACATTTCCCATCACACGATCGTAGATTCCCATCAGACGATCGTAGATTCTCATCAGACGATCGTACATTTCCCATCACACGATCGTAGATTCCCATCACACGATCGTACATTTCCCATCACACGATCGTAGATTCCCATCAGACGATCGTAGATTCTCATCAGACGATCGTACATTTCCCATCACACGATCGTACATTTCCCATCACACGATCGTACATTTCCCATCACACGATCGTAGATTCCCATCAGACGATCGTCCGGCTTTCTGTGTTTTGTTTTTTGATTTATTTTTTGTTACTTTATGTTGTGATTTGCATCAGCGACTCTTATCGGGGACAGGATGGGAGCAGAGCATCGCCTCCAGCTCTGCAGACCATTCCTCCTCCTATAGATGGCATGTCAGGGAGAGGAGCTGACATTGTAGATAGAAAAGTGGACTTTGTTTATTTTATTACATATTTGAGTTGTTACCCTTTGAGGGGGGGGGGGGGGGGTAATTAGAGGATCTCCTATCTGGGAATGACACCTAATCCAAAGCGGAGGGATGGAGTGCGAGTGACAAAAGACAAGTGCTGCTAATTTGCATATATTAGAGTAAGTGCAAATCTATGGGGGGGAGGGGGGGGGGTCGTATGTACAGTCTGAGGGAAAGGATGGACAGGACTTGGTAAAGAAATTAAATGTATAAAAAACAAAAATAAAATGGTGCTTAAATTAAAAATATAAAATAGAATAAATAATAAAAAAATAAATAAAAAATAGATAAATATATATTTATTTTATTTAAAATGTTTCATTTGCGCACCATTTTATTTTTATTTTTAATACATTTAATTTGTTTACCAAAAGAGTAGTCAACAACCAATCAACAGTAAGTGAGTAAATATACTGTGAATGCTTCCATGCTTGGGGAAAACAATAAGTACTTCTATGTTTTATATATATATAAAAGAAACAATAAAATTGTCTTGAAGTGCACAAAAAACTCTATATATATATATATATATATATTTATTTTTTTACAGTTATTTTCGGAGCCACGTTGGGGGGGGGGGGGGGAGGGGAATGGGGGTTGGTAAAATATCAGGGGTCAGACCTCAGATGTCCCCCTTATGACTTGGGCAGCCTGGGGAATCTGCACAGGATGTGTAGGATGTGCCCAGGTACACCCCGCGTGCGCACACCTATGCTACTATATAAAACTTAAACAAGAATTTTTTATTTTTTGCGTAGGCACTTTATTTTATATTTAATATTTTTTCTTTTTATATCAATTGCATTATAATTATGAAAGAATGATAATAATACTATTAATACATTATTGTACTGTAATTGTTGTTGTAGATATAATAATAGTTGTGCCTTAAAAAGTATCTTTATTTCAGATAGAGAAGGGTAAACTGCCAGTCAGGTTTTCTTTTTTTCCTGTCTGGGTCCCACTGCCACTGACACCAATGATGGGACACTATTCCTCCTACTGACACCAATGATGGGACACTATTCCCCCCACTGACACCAATGATGGGGCACTATACCTCCCACTGACACCAATGATGGGGCACTATACCTCCCACTGACACCAATGATGGGGCACTATTCCTCCTACTGACACCAATGATGGGGCACTATACCTCCCACTGACATCAATGATGGGGCACTATTCCTCCTACTGACACCAATGATGGGGCACTATACCTCCCACTGACACCAATGATGGGGCACTATTCCTCCTACTGACACCAATGATGGGGCACTATTCCTCCTACTGACACCAATGATGGGGCACTATTCCTCCTACTGACACCAATGATGGGGCACTATTCCTCCTACTGACACCAATGATGGGGCACTATACCTCCCACTGACACCAATGATGGGGCACTATTCCTCCTACTGACACCAATGATGGGGCACTATTCCTCCCACTGACACCAATGATGGGGCACCATTCCTCCCACTGACACCAATGATGGGGCACTATTCCTCCCACAGACACCAATGATGGGGCACTATTCCTCCCATTGACGCCAATGATGGGGCACTATTCCTCCCACGGACACCAATGATGGGGCACTATTCCTCCCACTGACACCAATGATGGGGCACTATTCCTCCCACTGATACCAATGATGGGGCACTATTCCTCCCAATGACACCAATGATGGCGCACGATTCCTCTCACTGACACCAATGATGGGGCACTATTCCTCTCACTGATACCAATGATGGGGCACTATTCCTCCCACTGACACCAATGATGGGGCACTATTCCTCTCACTGATACCAATGATGGGGCACTATTCCTCCCACTGACACCAATGATGGGGCACTATTCCTCTCACTGATACCAATGATGGGGCACTATTCCTCCCACTGACACCAATGATGGGGCACTATTCCTCCCACTGACACCAATGATGGGGCACTATTCCTCCCACTGACACCAATGATGGGGCACTATTCCTCCCACTGACACCAATGATGGGGCACTATTCCTCCCACTGACACCAATGATGGGGCACTATTCCTCCCACTGATACCAATGATGGGGCACTATTCCTCCCACTGACACCAATGATGGGGCACTATTGAAAGTGAAAGGAGGAGCAGTACACTGATGAGCTCACCTCTCGTCATTCTGCTATCTCCTCCTATCAGCATGCTGTTTCTAAGCACATGAGTTCTGCAGCAAAACTGTTTGGCTCATTGTGCTGCTTCTCCCTCCCCGGATTGCAGGAATGCAATGCCCTAAAAATGTAGTTACTTATATGGCTTTTCCATTAAGGACCGGTTCACACCACATGCAGTCCAGTGCATTTATTTTTTTCTGCATCAAAACACATGTATAGAAGGTTAAGCATTGAACATGTTGCATTTTTCCTGCATCGGAGTGTGTTGGAATGCGGTATTAGTGGAACGCATAAGAAATGCACCAGACCCCAGTACAGTGAAAAAACAAGAAAAAGGAAGAAAAAAAAGCATCTGGAATGCATTAAAAAATGCAACAAAAACGCAAGAAAAGCGCAACAAAAACGCCCTGGACCACATCAAACACCCATGAAAGACGCTCATGCAGAAACATGTCTAGAAGGTATCTGAAGTGCGTTTAGCGATGTAGTAATGATTGCAAAGCTGCACTAATTGGTGTATTATATATGTGCCTGAGATTCATCTCTAGGGCTCCAGCACACTGCAGATCGCTGCGTTCACCTCTGGAATACGTGCATTTTTTTTTTTAACGAATCAGGACTCAGATCAGCCCTAAAATCCTGACCAATGACAGGTAACCTGAATCACATTCATGGCTCCTGGAAGTTGGTGGGATATATTGGGCAGCGAGTGAACATGTTTCCCTGAAGTTGATGTGTTGAAAGCCGAAAAAAAGGACATGTGTAAGGACTGGAGGGACAAGGACCAAGTTGTAATGGTGAGACGAATGGGCCAGAGCAACTCCACACTGCAGTTCTTGTGGGATGTTCCCGGTCTGCAGGGGTCAGGACCAACCAAAAGCGGTCCAAGGAAAGAAAACCAACCAACCATTGACAGGGTGATGGGCAGTCAAGGCTCATTGATAGAGGTGAGGGAAGGGGAAGCTCATTGATGGAGGTGGGGAGGGAAGGCTCATTGATGGAGGTGGGGAGGGAAGGCTCATTGATGGAGGTGGGGAGGGAAGGCTCATTGATGGAGGTGGGGGAGGGAAGGCTCATTGATGGAGGTGGGGGAGGGAAGGCTCATTGATGGAGGTGGGGAGGGAAGGCTCACTGATGGAGGTGGGGAGGGAAGGCTCGCTGATGGAGGTGTGGAGGGAAGGCTCATTGATGGAGGTGGGGAGGGAAGGCTCATTGATGGAGGTGGGGAGGGAAGGCTCATTGATGGAGGTGGGGAGGGAAGGCTCATTGATGGAGGTGGAGAGGGAAGGCTCATTGATGGAGGTGGGGAGGGAAGGCTCATTGATGGAGGTGGGGAGGGGAGGCTCATTGATGGAGGTGGGGAGGGTAGGCTCATTCATGGAGGTGGGGGAGGGGAAGGCTCATTCATGGAGGTGGGGAAGGAAGGTTAATTGATGGAGGTGGGGAGGGAAGGCTCGTTGATGGAGGTGGGGAGGGGAGGCTCATTGATGGAGGTGGGGAGGGTAGGCTCATTCATGGAGGTGGGGGAGGGGAAGGCTCATTCATGGAGGTGGGGAAGGAAGGTTAATTGATGGAGGTGGGGAGGGAAGGCTCATTGATGGAGGTGGGGGAGGGAAGGCTCATTGATGGAGGTGGGGGAGGGAAGGCTCATTGATGGAGGTGGGGAGGGAAGGCTCACTGATGGAGGTGGGGAGGGAAGGCTCGCTGATGGAGGTGTGGAGGGAAGGCTCATTGATGGAGGTGGGGAGGGAAGGCTCATTGATGGAGGTGGGGAGGGAAGGCTCATTGATGGAGGTGGGGAGGGAAGGCTCATTGATGGAGGTGGAGAGGGAAGGCTCATTGATGGAGGTGGGGAGGGAAGGCTCATTGATGGAGGTGGGGAGGGGAGGCTCATTGATGGAGGTGGGGAGGGTAGGCTCATTCATGGAGGTGGGGGAGGGGAAGGCTCATTCATGGAGGTGGGGAAGGAAGGTTAATTGATGGAGGTGGGGAGGGAAGGCTCGTTGATGGAGGTGGGGAGGGGAGGCTCATTGATGGAGGTGGGGAGGGTAGGCTCATTCATGGAGGTGGGGGAGGGGAAGGCTCATTCATGGAGGTGGGGAAGGAAGGTTAATTGATGGAGGTGGGGAGGGAAGGCTCATTGAGGGAGGTGGGGGAGGGAAGGCTCATTCATGGAGGTGGGGGAGGGGAAGGCTCATTCATGGAGGTGGGGAAGGAAGGTTAATTGATGGAGGTGGGGAAAGAAGGCTCATTGATGGAGGTGGGGAGGGAAGGCTCATTGTTGGAAGTGGGGGAGGGAAGGCGCACTGATGGATGTGGGGGAGGGGAAGGCTCATTGACGGGAGGTGGGGAGGGAAGGCTCATTGATGGAGGTGGGGAAGGAAAGCTCATTGATGGAGGTGGGGAGGGAAGGCTCATTGATGGAGATGGGGGAGGGAAGGCTCACTGATGGATGTGGGGGAGGGGAAGGCTCATTGACGGGAGGTGGGGAGGGAAGGCTCATTGATGGAGGTGGGGAGGGAAGGCTCATTGATGGAGGTGGGGAGGGGAAGGCTCATTGATGGAGGTGGGGAGGGGAAGGCTCATTGATAAACGCGGGGGGAGGGTCATTGATGGAGGTGGGGAGGGACGGCTCATTGGTGGAGGTGGGGAGGGAAGGTTAATTGATGGAGGTGGGGGAGGGAAGGTTAATTGATGGTGATGGGCGGTCAAGGCTTATTGATGGAGGTGGGGAGGGAAGGTTCATTGATAGAGGTTGGGAGGGGAGGCTCATTGATGGAGGTGGGGAGAGAAGGCTCATTGATGGAGGTGGGGAGGGAAGGCTCATTGATGGAGGTGGGGGAGGGAAGGCTCACTGTTGGAGGTGGGGGAGGGAAGGCTCATTGATGGTGATGGGCGGTCAAGGCTCATTGATGGAGGTGGGGAGGGAAGGCTCATTGATGGAGGTGGGGAGGGAAGGCTCATTGATGGAGGTGGGGAGGGAAGGCTCATTGATGGAGGTGGGGGAGGGAAGGCTCACTGATGGAGGTGGGGGAGGGGAGGGGTCATTGATGGAGGTTGGGAGGGAGGAAGGCTCATTTATGGAGATGGGGAGGGAAGGCTTATTGATGGAAGTGGGGAGGGAAGGCTCATTGATGGAGGTGGGGGAGGGAAGGCTCACTGATGGAGGTGGGGGAGGGGAGGGGTCATTGATGGAGGTGGGGAGGAGGGAAGGCTCATTGATGGAGATGGGGAGGGAAGGCGTATTGATGGAAGTGGGGAGGGAAGGCTCATTGGTGGAGAGGGAAGGCTCATTGATGGAGGTGGGGAGGGAAGGCTCATTGATGGAGGTGGGGAGGGAAGACTCGTTGATGGAGGTGGGGGAGGGAAGGCTCATTCATGGAGGTGGGGGAGGGGAAGGCTCATTCATGGAGGTGGGGAAGGAAGGTTAATTGATGGAGGTGGGGAAAGAAGGCTCATTGATGGAGGTGGGGAGGAAAGGCTCATTGTTGGAAGTGGGGGAGGGAAGGCTCACTGATGGATGTGGGGGAGGGGAAGGCTCATTGAAGGGAGGTGGGGAGGGAAGGCTCATTGATGGAGGTGGGGGGAGGGGAAGCTCATTGATGGAGGTGGGGAGGGAAGGCTCATTGATGGAGGTGGGGAGGGAAGGCTCATTGATGGAGGTGGGGAGGGAAGGCTCATTGATGGAGGTGGGGAGGGAAGGCTCATTGATGGAGGTGGGGGAGGGAAGGCTCATTGATGGAGGTGGGGAGGGAAGGCTCACTGATGGAGGTGGGGAGGGAAGGCTCGCTGATGGAGGTGTGGAGGGAAGGCTCATTGATGGAGGTGGGGAGGGAAGGCTCATTGATGGAGGTGGGGGAGGGAAGGCTCATTGATGGAGGTGGGGGAGGGAAGGCTCATTGATGGAGGTGGGGAGGGAAGGCTCACTGATGGAGGTGGGGAGGGAAGGCTCGCTGATGGAGGTGTGGAGGGAAGGCTCATTGATGGAGGTGGGGAGGGAAGGCTCATTGATGGAGGTGGGGAGGGAAGGCTCATTGATGGAGGTGGAGAGGGAAGGCTCATTGATGGAGGTGGGGAGGGAAGGCTCATTGATGGAGGTGGGGAGGGGAGGCTCATTGATGGAGGTGGGGAGGGTAGGCTCATTCATGGAGGTGGGGGAGGGGAAGGCTCATTCATGGAGGTGGGGAAGGAAGGTTAATTGATGGAGGTGGGGAGGGAAGGCTCGTTGATGGAGGTGGGGAGGTGAGGCTCATTGATGGAGGTGGGGAGGGTAGGCTCATTCATGGAGGTGGGGGAGGGGAAGGCTCATTCATGGAGGTGGGGAAGGAAGGTTAATTGATGGAGGTGGGGAGGGAAGGCTCGTTGATGGAGGTGGGGGAGGGAAGGCTCATTCATGGAGGTGGGGGAGGGGAAGGCTCATTCATGGAGGTGGGGAAGGAAGGTTAATTGATGGAGGTGGGGAAAGAAGGCTCATTGATGGAGGTGGGGAGGGAAGGCTCATTGTTGGAAGTGGGGGAGGGAAGGCGCACTGATGGATGTGGGGGAGGGGAAGGCTCATTGACGGGAGGTGGGGAGGGAAGGCTCATTGATGGAGGTGGGGAGGGAAGGCTCATTGATGGAGGTGGGGAAGGAAAGCTCATTGATGGAGGTGGGGAGGGAAGGCTCATTGATGGAGATGGGGGAGGGAATGCTCACTGATGGATGTGGGGGAGGGGAAGGCTCATTGACGGGAGGTGGGGAGGGAAGGCTCATTGATGGAGGTGGGGAGGGAAGGCTCATTGATGGAGGTGGGGAGGGGAAGGCTCATTGATGGAGGTGGGGAGGGGAAGGCTCATTGATAAACGCGGGGGGAGGGTCATTGATGGAGGTGGGGAGGGACGGCTCATTGGTGGAGGTGGGGAGGGAAGGTTAATTGATGGAGGTGGGGGAGGGAAGGTTAATTGATGGTGATGGGCGGTCAAGGCTTATTGATGGAGGTGGGGAGGGAAGGTTCATTGATGGAGGTTGGGAGGGGAGGCTCATTGATGGAGGTGGGGAGAGAAGGCTCATTGATGGAGGTGGGGAGGGAAGGCTCATTGATGGAGGTGGGGGAGGGAAGGCTCACTGTTGGAGGTGGGGGAGGGAAGGCTCATTGATGGTGATGGGCGGTCAAGGCTCATTGATGGAGGTGGGGAGGGAAGGCTCATTGATGGAGGTGGGGAGGGAAGGCTCATTGATGGAGGTGGGGAGGGAAGGCTCATTGATGGAGGTGGGGGAGGGAAGGCTCACTGATGGAGGTGGGGGAGGGGAGGGGTCATTGATGGAGGTGGGGAGGGAGGAAGGCTCATTTATGGAGGTGGGGAGGGAAGGCTCATTGATGGAGATGGGGAGGGAAGGCTTATTGATGGAAGTGGGGAGGGAAGGCTCATTTATGGAGGTGGGGAGGGAAGGCTCATTGATGGAGGTGGGGAGGGAAGGCTCATTGATGGAGGTGGGGAGGGAAGACTCGTTGATGGAGGTGGGGGAGGGAAGGCTCATTCATGGAGGTGGGGGAGGGGAAGGCTCATTCATGGAGGTGGGGAAGGAAGGTTAATTGATGGAGGTGGGGAAAGAAGGCTCATTGATGGAGATGGGGAGGGAAGGCTTATTGATGGAAGTGGGGAGGGAAGGCTCATTGGTGGAGAGGGAAGGCTCATTGATGGAGGTGGGGAGGGAAGGCTCATTGATGGAGGTGGGGAGGGAAGACTCGTTGATGGAGGTGGGGGAGGGAAGGCTCATTCATGGAGGTGGGGGAGGGGAAGGCTCATTCATGGAGGTGGGGAAGGAAGGTTAATTGATGGAGGTGGGGAAAGAAGGCTCATTGATGGAGGTGGGGAGGGAAGGCTCATTGTTGGAAGTGGGGGAGGGAAGGCTCACTGATGGATGTGGGGGAGGGGAAGGCTCATTGAAGGGAGGTGGGGAGGGAAGGCTCATTGATGGAGGTGGGGAAGGAAAGCTCATTGATGGAGGTGGGGAGGGAAGGCTCATTGATGGAGATGGGGGAGGGAAGGCTCACTGATGGATGTGGGGGAGGGGAAGGCTCATTGACGGGAGGTGGGGAGGGAAGGCTTATTGATGGAGGTGTGGAGAGAAGGCTCATTGATGGGGGTGGGGAGGGGAGGCTCATTGATGGAGGTGGGGAGGGAAGGCTCGTTGATGGAGGTGGGGGAGGGAAGGCTCATTGATGGAGGTGAGGAGAGAAGGCTCATTGATGGGGGTGGGGAGGGGAGGCTCATTGATGGAGGTGGGGAGGGAAGGCTCGTTGATGGAGGTGGGGGAGGGAAGGCTCATTGATGGAGGTGAGGAGAGAAGGCTCATTGATGGGGGTGGGGAGGGAAGGCTCATTGATGGAGGTGGGGAGGGAAGGCTCGTTGATGGAGGTGGGGGAGGGAAGGCTCATTCATGGAGGTGGGGGAGGGGAAGGCTCATTCATGGAGGTGGGGAAGGAAGGTTAATTGATGGAGGTGGGGAAAGAAGGCTCATTGATGGAGGTGGGGAGGGAAGGCTCATTGTTGGAAGTGGGGGAGGGAAGGCTCACTGATGTATGTGGGGGAGGGGAAGGCTCATTGAAGGGAGGTGGGGAGGGAAGGCTCATTGATGGAGGTGGGGAAGGAAAGCTCATTGATGGAGGTGGGGAGGGAGGGCTCATTGATGGAGATGGGGGAGGGAAGGCTCACTGATGGATGTGGGGGAGGGGAAGGCTCATTGACGGGAGGTGGGGAGGGAAGGCTTATTGATGGAGGTGGGGAGGGGAGGCTCATTGATGGAGGTGGGGAGGGAAGGCTCATTGATGGAGGTGGGGAGGGGAAGGCTCATTGATAAATGCGGGGGGAGGGTCATTGATGGAGGTGGGGAGGGACGGCTCATTGGTGGAGGTGGGGAGGGAAGGTTAATTGATGGAGGTGGGGGAGGGAAGGTTAATTGATGGTGATGGGCGGTCAAGGCTTATTGATGGAGGTGGGGAGGGGAGGCTCATTGATGGAGGTGGGGAGAGAAGGCTCATTGATGGAGGTGGGGAGGGAAGGCTCATTGATGGAGGTGGGGGAGGGAAGGCTCACTGTTGGAGGTGGGGAAGGGAAGGCTCATTGATGGTGATGGGCGGTCAAGGCTCATTGATGGAGGTGGGGAGGGAAGGCTCATTGATGGAGGTGGGGAGGGAAGGCTCATTGATGGAGGTGGGGAGGGAGGAAGGCTCATTGATGGAGGTGGGGAGGGAAGGCTCATTGATGGAGATGGGGAGGGAAGGCTCATTGATGGAGGTGGGGAGGGAAAGCTCATTGATGGAGGTGGGTGAGGGAAGGCTCTCTGATGGAGGTGGGGGAGGGGAAGGCTCATTGATGGAGGTTGGGAGGGAAAGCTCATTGATGAAGGTGGGGAGGGAAGGTTCATTGATGTAGGTGGGGAGGGAGGGCTCATAGATGGAGGTGGGGGAGGGAAGGCTCATTGATGGATGTAGGGAGCAAAATGATGGTGATATATTGGCGATATGTCAGTGATATGGTGGTAATATGTCAGTGATATAATGGTGATATGTCAGTCATATGTCAGTGATATGTCGGCCATATGTCAGTGATATGGTGGTGATATGTTGGTGATATGTTGGTCATATGGTGGTGATATGTCAGTGATATGTCATTGATATGGTGGTGATATGTTGGTGATATGTCAGTGATATGGTGGTGATATTTCAGTGATATGTCAGTGATATATTGGGTATATGTCAGTGATATGTCAGCGATATGTCAGTGATATGTCGGGGATATGTTAGTGATATGTTGGGGATATTTCAGTGATATAGTGGTGATATGTAATTATTATTATTATACAGAATTTATATAGCGACAGTTATATAGTGCAACAGTTTGTGCAGCGCTTTACAATATGTTGGGTTTATGCCAATGATATGGTGGTGATATGTCAGTGATATGGTGGTGATATGGTGGTCATATATCAGTGATATGGTGGTGATATGTCAGTAATATGTTGGTGATATGGTGGAGGTATGTTGGTGATATATCAGTGATATGTTGGTGATATGGTGGTGATATGTCAGTGATATGTCAGTGATATGTTGGGGATATGTCAGTGATATTGTGGTGATATGTTGGTGATATGGTGGTGATATGTCAGTGATATGTTGGTGATATGTTTTTGATTTATCAGTGATATGTTGGTGATATGTTGGTGATATGTCGGTGATATGTCAGTGATATGGTGGTGATATATTGGGGATATGTCAGTGATATGTTGGGAATATGTCAGTGATAGCGTGGTGATATGTTGGTTATATGGTGGTGATATGTCGGTGATATGGTGGTGATATGTTGGTGATATGTTGGGGATATGTTGGTGATATGGTAGTGATATGGGTGATACGTCAGTGATATATTGGTGATATGTTGGTGATATGGTAGTGATATGGTGGTGATACGTCAGTGATATGTTGGTGATATGGTGGTGATACGTCAGTGATATGTTGGTGATATGGTAGTGATATGTTGGTGATACGTTGGTGATATGGTGGTGTTACGTCAGTGATATGTTGGTGATACGGTGGTGATACGTCAGTGATATGTTGGTGATATGGTAATGATATGGTGGTGATATGGTGGTGATACGTCAGTGATATGTTGGTGATATGGTAGTGATATGTTGGTGATATGGTGGTGATATGGTGGTGTTACGCCAGTGATATGTTGGTGATACGGTGGTGATATGTCGGTGATATGGTGGTGATATGTTGGTGATATGGTGGTGATACGTCAGTGATATGTTGGTGATATGGTGGTGATATGTTGTTGATATGTTGGTGATATGTTGGTGATACGTCAGTGATATGTTGGTGATATGTTGGTGATACGTTGATGATACGTTGGTGATATGTCTGTGATATGTCGGTGATATGGTGGTGATATGTTGGTGATATGTTGGTGATATGTTGGTGATATGGTGGTGATATGTTGGTGATATGTTAGTCATATGGGTGATATGTCAGTGATATGTTGGTGATATGTTGGTGATATGGTAGTGATATGTTGGTGATATGGTGTTGATACGTCAGTGATATGTTGGTGATATGGTGGTGATATGTTGTTGATATGTTGGTGATATGGTGGTGTTACGTCAGTGATATGTTGGTGATATGCTGGTGATACGATACGATACGTGAGGCTCATTGATGGAGGTGGGGAGGGAAGGCTCATTGATGGAGGTGGGGGAGGGAAGGCTCACTGTTGGAGGTGGGGAAGGGAAGGCTCATTGATGGTGATGGGCGGTCAAGGCTCATTGATGGAGGTGGGGAGGGAAGGCTCATTGATGGAGGTGGGGAGGGAAGGCTCATTGATGGAGGTGGGGAGGGAGGAAGGCTCATTGATGGAGGTGGGGAGGGAAGGCTCATTGATGGAGATGGGGAGGGAAGGCTCATTGATGGAGGTGGGGAGGGAAAGCTCATTGATGGAGGTGGGGGAGGGAAGGCTCTCTGATGGAGGTGGGGGAGGGGAAGGCTCATTGATGGAGGTTGGGAGGGAAAGCTCATTGATGAAGGTGGGGAGGGAAGGTTCATTGATGTAGGTGGGGAGGGAGGGCTCATAGATGGAGGTGGGGGAGGGAAGGCTCATTGATGGATGTAGGGAGCAATATGATGGTGATATATTGGCGATATGTCAGTGATATGGTGGTAATATGTCAGTGATATAATGGTGATATGTCAGTCATATGTCAGTGATATGTCGGCCATATGTCAGTGATATGGTGGTGATATGTTGGTGATATGTTGGTCATATGGTGGTGATATGTCAGTGATATGTCATTGATATGGTGGTGATATGTTGGTGATATGTCAGTGATATGGTGGTGATATTTCAGTGATATGTCAGTGATATATTGGGTATATGTCAGTGATATGTCAGCGATATGTCAGTGATATGTCGGGGATATGTTAGTGATATGTTGGGGATATTTCAGTGATATAGTGGTGATATGTAATTATTATTATTATACAGAATTTATATAGCGACAGTTATATAGTGCAACAGTTTGTGCAGCGCTTTACAATATGTTGGGTTTATGCCAATGATATGGTGGTGATATGTCAGTGATATGGTGGTGATATGGTGGTCATATATCAGTGATATGGTGGTGATATGTCAGTAATATGTTGGTGATATGGTGGAGGTATGTTGGTGATATATCAGTGATATGTTGGTGATATGGTGGTGATATGTCAGTGATATGTCAGTGATATGTTGGGGATATGTCAGTGATATTGTGGTGATATGTTGGTGATATGGTGGTGATATGTCAGTGATATGTTGGTGATATGTTTTTGATTTATCAGTGATATGTTGGTGATATGTTGGTGATATGTCGGTGATATGTCAGTGATATGGTGGTGATATATTGGGGATATGTCAGTGATATGTTGGGAATATGTCAGTGATAGCGTGGTGATATGTTGGTTATATGGTGGTGATATGTCGGTGATATGGTGGTGATATGTTGGTGATATGTTGGGGATATGTTGGTGATATGGTAGTGATATGGGTGATACGTCAGTGATATATTGGTGATATGTTGGTGATATGGTAGTGATATGGTGGTGATACGTCAGTGATATGTTGGTGATATGGTGGTGATACGTCAGTGATATGTTGGTGATATGGTAGTGATATGTTGGTGATACGTTGGTGATATGGTGGTGTTACGTCAGTGATATGTTGGTGATACGGTGGTGATACGTCAGTGATATGTTGGTGATATGGTAATGATATGGTGGTGATATGGTGGTGATACGTCAGTGATATGTTGGTGATATGGTAGTGATATGTTGGTGATATGGTGGTGATATGGTGGTGTTACGCCAGTGATATGTTGGTGATACGGTGGTGATATGTCGGTGATATGGTGGTGATATGTTGGTGATATGGTGGTGATACGTCAGTGATATGTTGGTGATATGGTGGTGATATGTTGTTGATATGTTGGTGATATGTTGGTGATACGTCAGTGATATGTTGGTGATATGTTGGTGATACGTTGATGATACGTTGGTGATATGTCTGTGATATGTCGGTGATATGGTGGTGATATGTTGGTGATATGTTGGTGATATGTTGGTGATATGGTGGTGATATGTTGGTGATATGTTAGTCATATGGGTGATATGTCAGTGATATGTTGGTGATATGTTGGTGATATGGTAGTGATATGTTGGTGATATGGTGTTGATACGTCAGTGATATGTTGGTGATATGGTGGTGATATGTTGTTGATATGTTGGTGATATGGTGGTGTTACGTCAGTGATATGTTGGTGATATGCTGGTGATACGGTGGTGAAATGTCGGTGATATGTCAGTGATATGTTGGTGATATGGTGGTGATATGGTAGTGATTTGGTGGTGATATGTCAGTGATATGTCGGTGATATGTCGGTGATATGTTGGTGATACGTCAGTGATATGTTGGTGATATGTTGGTGATACGTTGGTGATATGGTGGTGATATGGTGGTGATATGTCAGTGATATGTCGGTGATATGTCAGTGATATGTCGGTGATACGGTTGTGATATGTTGGTGATACGGTGGTGAAATGTCGGTGATATGTCAGTGATATGTTGGTGATATGGTTGTGATTTGGTGGTGATATGTCGGTGATATGTCGGTGATATGTTGGTGATACGTTGGTGATACGGTGGTGATATGGTGGTGATATGGTGGTGATATGTCAGTGATATGTCGGTGATATGTCAGTGATATGATGGTGATACGGTGGTGATATGTTGGTGATACGGTGATGATATGTCAGTGATATGTCAGTGATACGGTGCACACATGTAGTGGATGAGCTGGTAGTGAACCCTTTAAGACAAGCAGTAAGGAAGTTGTGGTGGTAAAACCCTTGTAGAGGGTCACTTCCTCAGGGCTGATTTTAGGAGGGAAGTACAGAAATCTTCTTTCTCACAGAAAGTTTACTGAACAGAAACAAAATATTCTATTTTATATCTCATGTTTCCTCGTAGGGACGTCCTGTGTGGTTGGGGCCCTTGGTGATGCAGCCAACTTCAGTAGAATATCATATGAGGACCAACTTTAGACAAGAGACAATTAACCTCCCAGCATGCCTTTGGGGTGTGGGAGGAAGCCGGAGCCCCCACACAAGCACAACATGCAAACTCCATGCAGATGGTGTCTGGACTGTCCTCAAACCAAGGACCCCAGCGCTGCAAGGCAGAGGTGCTAACCCCCAAGCCATGGCTCATTATCACTTACAGCGGTTGTAAGGCTCCAGTCACACTTGTAGGACTCTGATGTCCTGTGGCTTTGGAGTGCAACTTTGATGCAACTTTAAGCACAACTCTGGATGGGTGCAACTTGGATGCCACTTTGGCTAATGATAATGGCCAACTGTTGCAGTCTATGGCACTCAAGCCGCATGAAAGTCGGAACAAAGTGATGCAGGGGCTTTTTAGGCTCTGTTGATACTGGTGCAATGCAGGAACCACTGCGATTCCTGTGCGGCTTCCCGCATCGCATCTGTTCTCGCAGGCAATTCACCCTGCTCTCTGCGAACCGCTGCGGGTGGCGATATGAAGTTCATCTGTTCGCAGAACGCAGTGCGAACCGTGGAATCTGATGGCATGGGTCTGAACACCCATGCGGTCTGATTCCAGTGATGACAAAAAAGAAGGGTCCTGCACCATTCGTGGTGCGAATGCGATGCGATTTCAGCCATAAATTTGCAGCGCATGCGATACGCACAGGCATGCGGCGCGAATCACATGCGATGTCTGACACCGTACCAGTGTGAACCCAGCCTTAAAGTCGCTGCAACGTTAAGTTGCACACCTTTGAACGGTTGTAATTGAAAAACATGGGGTGCGACTATAGTGTCCAAAGTCGCATGACAAGTCGCACATATGTGAATGGAGCCTAAATCTTTGAAATGAAAAATGAGCAAATTATATCACACTCTAGTATGTACTTGCCTCAATCCAAAGCACTTAATTGCCCCACCCCCTACCTGCCCCCTCCTTCCATGAGTCACAGTGCATGCCAAGACTACAGAATCCTGGGGGTGGTCCTTCCCCTTCCCCCCCCCCCCAGCACACAGAAGGTGATTAACAGTCTTAGCTGTGCATGTTTCCATATGAGATTTTTTTTGGGGGGGGTGTCAATTCCCTCCGCTCGGGTCTCTGATTACACTCAGCTCTCTGAGTGTAATCTGTGAGACCCGATCATCTCCACTCAGGTCTGAGATTACACTCAGCTCTATGCTGTGCAGCGTGGGACATCAGATCCCCGCCCGCTGCCTTCTGGAGCTGAGAAACGCTGTGCAAATTCTGGACTTTGAATGGCTGTAGAGGAGAAAAAGACGGCAGAAAAACAGGTACAACATATGTAGGAGGATTCTTTTTTCATCTCGGTGTTATCACCGGTCACTGCACTGGGTGTATGGAAGGCTGAATGGTGACCTTCATTGCCTGGACTCCTTTGTAAATAGCTTCCTTGTTCTGCCGATCTTTATCTGTTGGATCGACATCATTTTGTTTGATTAAAGCTGAGCTCCGGACACAAACAATATTTGGGCGTGGGCACAGTATAAATGGGCAAAGCCAACAGTGCCTGCAGGCTGCAGCTTTTCCGGAATATCCCGCCTTCCATTCACCCCGTACAGTACAATGAGCACTAAACGTCTGGCACTGAGACTCGCGGTTCCCACGTGATCGCAGCGAATCACTCGCTCTGCCCCGTCGCCGATCGAGAAAAGTTTTTCAGTTCTTTTCACTGAACACAAGAAGTTGTGTGAATGGAGGAGGTGCGGATGAACATCACAGTCTCCCCTCCTCCGAGCGTAAGACACCCCCTACCAGGGACACCTGTTTCAGGGACAATAGTCTAAAGCAGGGGTCTCCAAACTGTGGCCCGAGGGGCCAGATGTGGCCCTTTGCTAGCCGTCATCCGGCCCCTGGGGTACTGTTACTCTCACCTATACAAATGATGGGCTACTATTCCTCGTACTATTGGGTGCACTACAAGGGGCGGACTGACAACTCATGGGACCCCTGGGCAATAGGAGATTATGGGGCCCCCAGGCAATCAGAGATTGCGGGGACACACAGTATACACACACATAGTATACACAGACATGTTTCTATTGGCTGAGAAGGTACTGGAGAGGTGGGGCAGCTATAATCTCAGGATTTTTAGACCAAAACGATGTCGGTAAAGGACATTTCAGAGACAGAAGTAAATAAGACATAGATTTTTACATACTGTCCTTGGTTTTACTGAGGCTGGCAACCCTAAAGGGGCCTGGGGCCCTCGGGCAGTGCCCAAGTGGCCAAATGGTCAGTCCGCCCCTGTGCACTACTCCTCCTATTGGCCACCAACCCTGAGGCCATATTTATTCTCACTGATGCTGGGCCCAGGACATTTTCTGCCCCTGCTGGCCACAATCCGGCCCCCCTAAAGTCTGATGGACAATAAACTGGCCCTTTGTTTAAAAATTTTGGAGACCCCCCTGGTCTAATGCTTGGTACACACGATTGGATTTTCCAACGGGAAATGTTCGATGACAGGCTGTTGGTGGTAAATCTGATGGTGTGCGCGCTCCATCGGACAAATGTTGGATGGCGGGTTTTAGAATTTTCCACGGACAAATGTGTGTTGTCGGATTTTCCGATCGTGCGTACACAAGTCCATCGGACAAAAGTCTAAAGTAAAAACACGCATGCGCGGAAAGCAAGGACGCGCCGGAAGCGGTCGGTCTTGTAAACTAGAATTCGTAATGGAGAATTAACATTCGTGACGCGGCAAATTATAAAATCTGGAAACGCAGCGCACAATTCTCTTCTTCTATAATAATGAAGCTGCTTTGCTGGTGAGACGGATGGAGTTATTGCAAACACATTTTCAAAGGCTTTTTGTTTCTAGTGATATCAAAAATATTATTATTATTTTTATTTATTATTATTTTATTTTTTTTGGTGCAAGTTACCACAACACCATTATCCCGCAGTTTATAAGATCAAAGATGCAACTATGTTGGTGTCCCTTGTTAATTAATAATTGTATTTATTACATTGTATTACAATTACTTTGTATTTTTTTTTTATGTAACTGCCGACTCCCAAACTGTTATTTGAAGTAAAACACATAGCCAAGTATTATGCTCCATATTTTTTTTTTATTGTGCATTATGAAAAGAAAACAAATACAATTCGACATGCTATCTGCCAATAGAACTTAACCAAAAAGTGCATTCTATGCATCCAAAAATATAGAAAAATATACCACAATCAAATCATTATTATTCAACCAAAAACTAAAATAAAAGCCTCATGCATGTGTCCTGCATCTTAATATAGGGGGGTCACCAATGCCAAGAGTTGGTGAAAGCAGGGGGTCCGTCATCCGGAGATAATTCAGAAAATCATCCGGATTATTCTCCTGGAGCTCCCACAGCAAAGGCATCAGAGACATAATTGGTTACGAATAATAAAGCAACCAATTTTTGGTCCAAGAGCTCCTCCTCCTGTTCCTGCACTGGACTTGGCTCAAAGCAATAACTCCAAGGCCAATAATAAATAACACGTTATCTCCTCCGATTCCGCAACATGGCTGGTTGACGAACGGCCGTTCAGAAACTAACTGAAAAGCGCAAAATTAAAAGCGCGCATCAACACTCACCAAACTTCTACTAACACAAAATAAGCAGAAGGACCCCAAAGGGTGGCACTAAAGAGCTGAAAAACCTCATAGTACGTCACTACGTTCGTGTTTGTTGGCCAACAATTCCTTGCCATATGTATGCAAGACAAGTTCCTGGCTAATGCCCTTTGGACAAAGGTCAGAGGTTTTGTCTGAGGAAAATCCGATCGTGTGTACGAGGCTTAAGAAGGAATAATGGAGGATTTCCTGCAGTGGCGGTGGTATTTATTTTGGGGGGGGTAGCGACAAACAGTGCATACCCAGCCAACACCCCCCCCAGTCTGTCGGAAATCACCTGGGTCTCAACCCTAACCTGGACTTCCCTCCATGTGACCGGCTTCCCCTGCATCTCCTCTCCTAGCGTCTCCTTCCTCCCCCTCCTGGTGGCCAGCGTAGCTTCTCCTCTGGCTTACCTTAGGGCGACGGTCGGGTGGCTGGCTAGCTTCCCGTGCGTCTCCTCTCCTCAATTCTCCCTGCTCCTCCTCCCCGCGGCCAGCGTAGCTTCTCCTTTTGGCCAATCAGGAAACGGGCCTCAAACCCGCTTCCTGATTGGCCAGGAGGAGAATTAGTGTGACACTAGCAAAATATTCATTCGCTAGTGTCACACAACTGGGTGGGCTCAGAGCGCAGTGCTCTGCATCCCAAGCCCACCCTATTTTGAAGCTTATTAGAGCCAGAGGCTCGGTTACTTGGGGAGTCACATCCCGGACTGAATGATGTGTCCGGGTTTCAGGCGGACTGTCCGGGGGAATCCTGGACAGGTGGCAAACCTAGCTCCAAGACCACCCGGTTGTGTGACACTAGCAAATGAATATTCACGCGCTTAAAAAACAAAAAATCACGTTCTTAAACCCCCCCATTGGAATCCATGCATCCGGCACCCTGCATGTAGATCAGGGGACCAGATGCATGGATAGGGCCGCCACTGATTTCCTGTTACTTCCTGTTATATCTCTGAAACAGGAAGAGGAGGGAAAGCAACTGTCCCTGATTTCGAGGGACTGTCCCTGATTTGGAGCAATGTCCCTCTGTCCCTCATTTGTCCCTCATGTTGCCCTGATCCCTATAGTTGTATATCTTTCAAAAAGTGTTTCCCAGCGCTAAACCTTTCATCTGATTTTTTAATTGCTGTATAATTCTCCTTTAAGAGGGCGTGGCAGGAGGTGTGTCCTATGCCTACATACTTTTTACTAATAGGTGTCCCTCGTTCCATTCCCAAAAAATGTGGGCGGTATTGGGAAGGCCCCCCAAGGGTACACAGGCACTGGCAGGGGTTGTAACACTTCCCTGCACTCAGGACAAGGGGTGGGTAGGTGGGACGGCTGCCCTGAGCACTTTGGTATTATGTGAGGTGAGAGGGCCACAAGGAGATTGTGGTGGGGGGGGGGATTTTCGTTGGAAGAGGGAATATGGGGGGGGGGGGTGGTAGGCTGGGTAAGTATTGTTCTAGGAGGGGAAATTTGGGAGGGTGAGTGTTAAGAGTGACGATTTAGGGGGATTTGTGTTGGGAGGGGGGATGTGCTAGGAGAGGGGATTTGAGGGGAATTTGTACTAGGGGGATGATGGGATTGAAGTCGGGGGAGAAGAGGGGGGAAATTGTAAGGGTAGAGGATTTTTGCTTGGAGTATTGAACTTTTCTTTTTTTGGGGGTGGGGGGCATTTAGGAGATGGGGATTGGGGGGTGTAAAGATTTGTACTGAGAGGGGGGATTTCAGTGGGGGGGAGCAGATTTGTACTTGAAGGAGGGAGGATTTATGCTTAGGGGTAAGCATGCAGATTAGTGCTCAGTGTTTTTTATTTTTGGAGGGGGGGGGGGATATTTGCTGACACATAATGCTCATACATGTTGGGGCAGTTCGGCATGTTTGCCCCGGGCTCTAGATGACTTTCTCCCGGCACTGCCTGCACTATCTATTACTAAAAGGAATACATTTTGGCAACAAATCGTGTAACTTGTGTTCTCCGGTGTAATTCTGATTCTATACAGGAAGTACGTGATATGTATCAGTCATTTGCAGGATACGATGTGGAAGGTGAATGGAGCCGTATGAGCGCCGCACACAGCTGACTATAGTCTGTGATCACTTTTACATCAAAAGTTACATTTTAAAGGTCAAAGCTTTGAGGGGTGACTTCTTCTTCTTCTACTTCTTCTTCTTCTTCTTCTTCCCAGGCCGACGGAACTGATACACAAAGGACATTTGCTAAACTTTCCCCCCTCTCAGTGTCCCCCTGTGCCCTCTCCCCTTCCCAGGGTCTTCCTGTGTGCTCTCCCCCCCCCACAGTGTCCCCCTGTGTGCTCCCCCCCCACAGTGTCCCCCTGTGTGCTCCCCCCACAGTGTCCCCCTGTGTGCTCCCCCCACAGTGTCCCCCTGTGTGCTCCCCCCACAGTGTCCCCCTGTGTGCTCCCCCCCACAGTGTCCCCCTGTGTGCTCCGTTCCACAGTGTCCCCCTGTGTGCTCCCCCCCCCACAGTGTCCCTGTGTACTTCCCCCCCTCCCCAGTGTCCCCCTGTGCCCTCTCCCCTTCCCAGGGTCTCCCTGTGTGCTCTCTCCCCCCCCACAGTGTCCCCCTGTGTGCTCTCTCCCCCCCCACAGTGTCCCCCTGTGTGCTCCCCCCCATAGTGTCCCTGTGTACTTCCCCCCTCCCCAGTGTCCCCCTGTGCCCTCTCCCCTTCCCAGAGTCTCCCTGTGTGCTCTCCTTCCCCCACAGTGTGCTCTCTCCCCACCCCCACAGTGTCCCCCTGTGTGCTCCCCACCCCCACAGTGTCTTCCTGTGTGCTCCCCACCCCCCACAGTGCCCCCCTGTGTGCTCCCCACCCCCCCTCAGTGTCCCCCTGTGTGCTCTCTCCCCTCCACAGTGTCCCAATGTGTGCTTCCCCCCCGACAGTGTCCCCCTGTGTGCTCTCCTCCCCCCACAGTGTCCCCCAGTGTGCTCCCCCCACAGTGCCCCCCTGTGTGCTCTCTCCCGTCCACAGTGTCCCCCTGTGTGCTCCCCCCCCACAGTGTCTTCCTGTGTGCTCCCCACCCCCCACAGTGTCTTCCTGTGTGCTCCCCACCCCCCACAGTGTCTTCCTGTGTGCTCCCACCCCCCCCCCCCCCCAAATAACGCTGGATGCAGGACAAGCCAGTAGCTCAATTGCATACTGTGCAAGCTCTGGCCAGTCATCCATCCTTAAGACCCAGTAAGCCAGAGGATTTTCGGTGGGAAAGGTGTCCAAGTCTGACCTTGCCCCTAGGTATTCCTGCACGTAAATCAGAGGCTGGCGATGGTTGCTGGAACCGATCATACCTTGGGGCTGCAGACTAAAAAATTGTCTGAAAGCATCAGTCAGACGGCCACCTTCTCCACCGCTCCTTCTGACCGATGCCTCAGCAACACGTTGTCCAGGACCAGGAGTTTGTAACCTCCCAGTCTCTGGGAACGCGTTGCACAGACCTTTCTGCAAGGCCTCCCGGAGATGTCTCATCCTCTGCTCCCTCTGCGATGGCAAGATAAGGTCGGCAAACTTACCCTTGTACCGTGGATCAAGGAGAGTGGCCAGCCAGTAATGGTCCCTCTCCTTGATCCGAAGAATACGAGGATCCTTCCACAGGCTTTGCAGGATCAGGGAGGCCATGCAGCGTAGGTTAGCTGAGGCATTCGATCCGGAGTCCTCTGGGTTACTAAGGACAACATAATCCGCAGACACCTCCTCCCAGCCACGTACAAGTCCACGGGTTTCTTGGGACTGTAAATCATCCCTAAAAGACTGCTGATGCTGAGTGCCAGCCTACACCTCCATGCTGACACAATCATCCTCCTCCTCCTCTTCCTGTGTGATGGGTGGGACAGCAGGAACACTGTCTGGATAAAGGGGGCCTTGAGAGGCAAGGAAGTCCTCCTCTTCCTGCCTCTGTTCTGCCTCAAGTGCCCTGTCCATTATTCCACGCAGCGTATGCTCCAAGAGTTGGACAAGAGGTACAGTGTCACTGATGCATGCACTGTCACTGCTCACCATCCTTGTGGCCTCCTCAAACGGTGACAGGACAGTGCATGCACCCCCGATCATGCCCCACTGGTGTGGGGGAAAAAACCGAGCTCCCCTGACCCTGTCCTGGTGCCGTAGTCGCACAGGTACTCATTGATGGCCCTCTGCTGCGTGTGCAGCCGCTGCAGCATGGCCAATGTTGAGTTCCACCTGGTGGGCATGTCACATATAAGGCGGTTCTTGGGCAGGTTCAACTCCTTTTGGAGCTCAGCCAGCCGAGCACTGACATTAAATGATTGATGGAAATGTACACAGACTTTCCTGGCCTGCCTCAGGACATCCTGTAAGCCGGGGTACCTGCCCAAGGACTGCTGCACCACCAGGTTAAGGACGTGAGCCACACAGGGCACATGGGTCGATTGTCCCTGTCGGAGGGCGGAGAGGAGGTTGGTGCCATTGTCGCAAACCACCATTCCTGGCTTAAGCTGGCTGCAGGGAGATGGGAAAACCAGCAAATGGGTAGCTTTAGGTGCACACTGAGCAGATGACACAGTACACCGACTGTAGCTGCCTGCCTGTGTTACAGAAACAGAACAACACCAGCAATAAGGTGTAGCTTCAAGTGTATACTGTGCAGGAGGCGCACAACACCCACTTTAACTTCTGCAGATGCCTGCATTACAGAAAAAGAACACCAGCAATAAGGGGTAGCTTCAGGTGTATACTGTGCAGGAGGCACACAACACCCACTGAACAAGCACTAGGTTCCCAAGCAGTAAAGACACTGTCCCTGCCTATCATGCTCTTTCCCTGACCGCCACAACATACTACACAAGGCCGCCACGCTGGTGGCCTTATATAGCGTGGGGTGTGTACTAAACCCCCCTGAGCTATAATTGCTCTCCTCACTGCCGGCGATGTGATTGGCCAAGCATGCGGGGTCACAGTGCATGCTTGGCCAATCATGAGCCAGCAATGCGATGGCGTAGTGCATTGTGAGCCGTTCGTGCCACACTAATTTGGTACGAACGGTCCACAAAGTTCTTAATTCGCCAAATGGCTGGTCAATGGGAGGAAGAAAGTTTCAGCACCAGTCATCAGTGGTAGGAGAGATGCCCCTGTGCCATTGTCAGTGGTAATAAAACATAGACCAAATCTTTGTTGTCAATGGGAAGAAAACTTCTCAGACCGGTGTCCAGTTGGGGAGTGAATGGAGACTACCCCTTCTTCCCACCCCACTGGTCACATGATAAGACACATGATATGGGGGGGGGCAGTAAAAAGGGCAGTTTGCCTTCCCTCCCCCTTGGTTGCCTCTTCTGATAGAAGGTCTGTCTACAGCCACAGCCGCAGCATCAAACAGCAACCACCCACCTACTGCCACGCTGCACAGTGTCCTGGATTCTGCAGAACGGCCCACAAAATTTTTGTAACGTCCCATATAGGCAAACCTTGTTTTATATGGTATCTTGGCATATCTTACTTAGAATGTCACAAATATGTACCAGGCAGATATAGCAATGAAAATGGGGGATCGGGTTTATTTCTCTCCCACTCACAAACTGACAGTGTGATGGAATCCGCGTTCTGCACAATAAACACGCTATTTATAAATGACAAACTTCAACTTCGCTAAGCCTCAGAGATTTAAGTGGAAAGTTTTTTTAGGGACCACATTATTATTATTATTATTATTATTATTATACGCGATTTATATAACACCAACAGTTTACGCAGCGCTTTACAATGTAGAGGGGGGGGCAGCACAATTATAGTACAGTTCAATACAGAAGGGACAGGAGAGCTTACATTCTAAAGGCAGGGGGTGGTGGTACAAAAGGTGAGTTGTAAGCAAGATATACCTGAAATCAGAATTGTATTCTCTCAGTTAAAAAAATAAAATAAAGCATGAAGTTCACACTGCAATACTTACCTTGTCTCCAGGGCTGCCCCCTACAGAATCTCTGCTCCACTGACAGTCCTCTTGATGGTTATCATAATTTAAACCACTCCTGTGAGCCTAGGTTGTCATGAATCTACCGCCCACTAAAAAAATTGGACACAGCAGATGTACAGACCCGGGAACTCAGACCAGGGGTGGTGGGAACCCTTCATAATGGGCACAGCGGGTGTACAGACCCGGGAACTCAGCACAGGGATAATGGGAACCCCTCATAATGGGCACAGCAGGTGTACAGACCTGGGAACTCAGCCCAGGGGTGGTGGGAACCCCTCATAATGGGCACAGCGGGTGTACAGACCCGGGAACTCAGCACAGGGATGATGGGAACCCCTCATAATGGGCACAGCAGGTGTACAGACCTGGGAACTCAGCCCAGGGGTGGTGGGAACCCCTCATAATGGACACAGCGGGTGTACAGACCCGGGAACTCAGCACAGGGATGGTGGGAACCCCTTATAATGGGCACAGCAGGTGTACAGACCCGTGAACTCAGTACAGGGGTGGTGGGAACCCCTTATAATGGGCACAGCAGATGTACAGACCCGGGAACTCAGCACAGCGATGGTGGGAACCCCTTATAATGGGCACAGCAGGTGTACAGACCCGGGAACTCAGTACAGGGATGGTGGGAACCCCTCATAATGGACACAGCAGGTGTACAGACACGGGAACCCAGCACAGGGGTGGTGGGAACCCCTTATAATGGGCACAGCAGGTGTACAGACCCGGAAACTCAGTACAGGGGTGGTGGGAACCCCTCATAATGGGCACAGCAGGTGTACAGACACGGGAACCCAGCACAGGCATAGTTATGGTTAAAGGAAGGGTCACAGTGTGGTTATGGTTGAGTGTAGGGTCACAGGACATTTATGGCACATAATGGATACGGCTGAAGGAAGGGGCACAGGATGGGTATGGTCTGTATGCACGAAGCGCGTTACTGCCCCCTTTTTCGTGACGTACTTCCGGCGTGTGTATTCCACACACACAGCTTGTGGTCAATCGTGGTCCCGGAAAAGAGCGACGGTCACCTTGACTGGGATAGCCTATCCCCACAGCTGCCGGCCGCCACGGGGAGATGGACAGACAGTGACAGGAGCCCCGCCAGGAATGCCATAACACGATGACCCTTGTTTATGCCGATTTCCTGTAAGTGTTCTTAACTGTGTTTTCTAATAAATGACTGGAATACTGCACTTAGAGGCGCCTTCTCTCCTCTTCTATGACGGGATACATGTTAACCCTTTCCTTTGTAGTCATGGCTTTGAGATTTATGGGTCCCTTCTATGGAGTATTAAGTGGAGGGTGCAAGTTAGAAAAAATATGGCCCTTGGGCCTAGTTGAGTGGACATCAGCCTGACAATGTATAACACAGGAGACTCTCACTTGTTTGGTACAGTTAGAATTTTTTTTGTTGTTGGAGGAGTGACAGATGGCATCGGTGCCGCTATAGCCCGATATGTATTAATAGTAGCAAAGCGTTTGCCAAAATAGCTCATCACCGCTCTGAAAACATTTGTGCAACCTGCAAACTTGCTGGCTCCTTCTGCTGGCGCTCATACAGGCGATGAGATGTTCCATCTACCCGAGAGAAGAGATTCATCGAGAGAACCTTCACTCAGACGTTCATCGCTGGGTGACATTGTAATTACTTGTATCTACAATTCAAAGGAACGTCATGTAGCAACATTCATTGTGGGTCTGATCTGCATGAAAAGCTACAATGTATAATGAGAAGAGAAAATCATTCCTCCCGTTGTCAATTGTTATTTTTTTAGTTCTGTTGTGAACTCAACCAAAACAGAGGCAAAAGGGTTGTTTTTCACCAAAGGGTTTAGACCAGCTTTGCTCAGGCAAGAATCCATGGAACCCCCTATTTTTTACAGAGGTTGCTTGGGGTCCTTTGAGCAATTTATTGCCCTTCAGATAAGGGCAATAAACCTTACTTTGCAGCTGAGGTCCGCCAGACTTTCCGAACCTATCGGACCTGCCCACACACGACCGGACTTTTGAGGCGGGCTAGGTCCGGCGGACTATGGCGGGAGTCCGCCGGACTTTTTAAATGAACGGACTCGCCCACGCACGGAGAAAAGTCAGTTCATTTTGAACGTGGCTCCAGGTAGACGGGACTAGCGAAGGAAGTGAATGTTGGCGCCTCCATCTGCGAGATTGACACCTCGCTAGCCCCGTCACCTGGTATGGATTTAAAGGGGAAGCCCGTACGCCAAAGTCCATAGAAGACCCTTATCCGAGCACGCTACCCGGCTGGTCAGGAAAGGGGGTGGGGATGAGCGAGCGCACCCCCCCCCCCCCTCCTGAGCCATACCAGGCCACGTCCTCTCAACATGGGGGACGCTTTGGGGAAGGGGGGGCCCTGCGGCCCCTCCCCCACCCCAAAGCACCTTGTGCCCATGTTGATGAGGACAAGGGCCTCTTCCCGACAACCCTGGCAGTTGGTTGTCGGGGTCTGCGGGCGGGGGGGCTTATCGGAATCCAGGAGCCCCCTTTAATAAGGGGGCCCCCAGATACCGGCCCCCCAACCTATGTGAATGAGTATGGGGTACGATGTACCCCTACCAATTCACCTGGGGAAAAAAGTGTAAACACAAGTTTTTTAAATAATTTATTGCACAGCTCCGGTGGTCTTCTCTTCTTCCGTCTTGGGGGGTCTTCTCGCCGGACTCCTCCGCTATCTTCTGCTCTTTTACTAGCGGAGGAGCCCGGCTTTCTTCTTCGTCGTCGCCGCCGTCCGGGGGTCTTCTTCTGACTTCGGGGTCTTGTCCCCCTCTTCGGTTCCTCTGCCAGGCCTCCGCTATCTTCTTATAGCTCTTCAGGGCCCCCCCTTCCCCAAAGAGCCCCCCATGTTGAGGGCACGCGGCCTGGTATGGCTCAGGAGGGGGGGCACTCACTCGCCCCCACCCCCTTTCCTGACCGGCCGGGCTGCGTGCTCGGATAAGGGTCTGCTATGGACATTGGGGGGGGGAACCCCCATGCCGTTATTTCGGTGTAGGGCTTCCCCTTTAAATCCATACCAGGTGACGGGGGCCAGCGAGGTGTCAATCTCGCCGATGGTGACATTGACCTCCTGCGCTAGTCCCGGCTACCTGGAGCCACGTTCAAAATTACTTTTCTCTGTGTGTGGGCAAGTCCGGTCATTTCAAAAGTCCGGCGGACCAGCACACAGGCGGCCGGATTGTCCACCGGACTGCTATGGTGAGCAAAACCATAGAGACTGGAGCTCTGGCCAGAGCCGTGTACTTTGTCTATATATATATATACATATATATATATATATATATATATATATATATAATCAGACTGTTGGCTAAAGAAACTGAACTTTTCCTAGATCTGCACCTGTCATACAGGACAAGCCTGTCGTTTCTTCTGTTTGTTTTGCTGAATAAAGACATTTTTATTTTACTGAACTGTCTGAGCCGGCTTGTCGCCCCTCTGGTCCCCTACAGTCCCCTACAGTACATAAGGGGTCCATATAGTGAACTTGGTGTTGAGTTATTCACTGTAAGGTCATCACAGAGCACAAGGGGGCGCTCTTTACATCTAGAGGAAAAGAGATTTCATCTCCAAATACGGAAAGGTTTCTTCACAGTAAGAGCAGTGAAAATGTGGAATAGACTCCCTGCAGAGGTGGTTCTGGCCAGCTCAGTAGATTGCTTTAAGAAAGGTCTGGATACTTTCCTAAGTGTACAGAATATAACTGGGTACTGACATTTATAGGTAAAGTTGATCCGGGGAAAATCCGATGGAAGGAATTTTTTCTCCTGCTGTAGCAAATTGGATCATGCTCTGCTGGTTTTTTTTGCCTTCCTCTGGATCAACTGTGTGTATAGGATTGTGTATATGGATTTGTATGATATTATTATTTATTTATTTTTTTTGGATGGACTTGTGTCCTTTTTCAACCTGACTATGTAACTATTTTCTAGCAATCAATGCAGATTTTAACATGTGTGTAAAAAATGTAATAATTTGAGACAGACAGTAGGCTGGTAATGAGAAATAAAAATAATTCCTCCGGCTCTCAATCAACATGAACTATTTTGATTCCTTATGCTGTTAGCGTTAGTAAATAGGAAGGCAGATAAAAATTTACTTGTGTTTAAACTTTGTTTTGTTTTTTTGTTTGTTTTTTGTTTTTTTACATTTCTTCAGTTACTTCCTGGTTTCTAGCCTAGGCCATAATAATGTCATCCATCCCAGGAGTCTTCATGAGAGGAGGGGATTTCTCAGTTAAAGTGGAATGGCCACCCTGAAAAAAAAAAAAACATTAGAAATTAGAAAAAAATCTTAAAAAAAAAAAAATGAAAAAACCTAATCTGCCTCTTCCTCCTCTGCGGAGATCTTCTTTCTTCTCTCCTCCGTGCGGTGTCTTCTGGGTAATGGGTCGCGCTGTGTTCTGGGAACTGTGTGTCCCAGAACACAGCACGTCCCATTCACAAAGCGCTGCGTGACTCGCGCATGCGCAGTAGGAAACGGGCAGTGAAGCCATAAGGCTCCACTGCCTGTTTCCCTTAGATCGAATGGCAGCGCCGGGACCCGAGAGCCGAGGGACGGGTCGGCCTCGGGCGGCCGACATCGCGGGCGCCCTGGACAGGTAAGTCGGCTTATTAAGTCAGCAGCTGCAGTGTTTGCAGCTGCTGACTTTTAATTTTTTTTTTTTTTAAATGGCCCTCCTCTTTAAGCACACCTTCCTGCATGCATGCCTGAGCTAAGAGCTGATGGATTCCAGGAAGTAAATGCTACATAAGTTATCTGCCCTTACTTAAGATGGCCACGACTAGTAATGCCAGGGGTGGGGGTTTTTCTAAAGTTATGCTCAGAACTGAACTAATTATATATATATTTTTTTTTACTGAAAGGTTAGACCAGCCTTTCCCAACCATGGTTCCAGGGAATTCTAGGGTTCTTCCATAGGTAGCAGCGCAATGTTTACCCTTCACCTTTAGTCTTCTACAGTCTCCTCTTCTGGACTGAAATAGCTTCCTCTGATTTCACTGCACACTATGAGCTTCTCACTATGATCCCTGTGCTGAGTTCCCGAGTCTGTACACCCACTGTGCCCATTATGAGGGGTTCCCACCATCCCTGTGCTGAGTTCCCGGGTCTGTACACCCGCTGTGCCCATTAGGAGGGGTTCCCACCATCCCTGTGCTGAGTTCCTGGGTCTGTACACCTGCTGTACCCATTATGAGGGGTTCCCACCATCCCTGTGCTGGGTTCTCGGGTCTGTACACCCACTGTGCCCATTATGAGGGGTTCCAACCATCCCTGTGCTGAGTTCCCGGGTCTGTACACCCGCTGTGCCCATTATGAGGGGTTCCCACCATCCCTGTGCTGAGTTCCCGGGTCTGTACACCCGCTGTGCCCATTATGAGGGGTTCCCACCATCCCTGTGCTGAGTTCCTGGGTCTGTACACCTGCTGTACCCATTATGAGGGGTTCCCACCATCCCTGTGCTGGGTTCTCGGGTCTGTACACCCACTGTGCCCATTATGAGGGGTTCCCACCATCCCTGTGCTGGGTTCTCGGGTCTGTACACCCGCTGTGCCCATTATGAGGGGTTCCCACCATCCCTGTGCTGAGTTCTTGGGTCTGTACACCCGCTGTGCCCATTATGAGGGGTTCCCACCATCCCTTTTGCTGAGTTCCCGGGTCTGTACACCCACTGTGCCATTATGAGGCGTTACCACCATCCCTGTGCTGGGTTCTCGGGTCTGTACACCCGCTGTGCCCATTATGAGGGGTTCCCACCATCCCTGTGCTGAGTTCTTGGGTCTGTACATCCGCTGTGCCCATTATGAGGGGTTCCCACCATCCCTGTGCTGAGTTCTTGGGTCTGTACACCCGCTGTGCCCATTATGAGGGGTTCCCACCATCCCTTTTGCTGAGTTCCCGGGTCTGTACACCCACTGTGCCATTATGAGGCGTTACCACCATCCCTGTGCTGGGTTCTCGGGTCTGTACACCCGCTGTGCCCATTATGAGGGGTTCCCACCATCCCTGTGCTGAGTTCCTGGGTCTGTACACCTGCTGTACCCATTATGAGGGGTTCCCACCATCCCTGTGCTGGATTCTCGGGTCTGTACACCCACTGTGCCCATTATGAGGGGTTCCCACCATCCCTGTGCTGGGTTCTCAGGTCTGTACACCCACTGTGCCATTATGAGGCGTTACCACCATCCCTGTGCTGGGTTCTCGGGTCTGTACACCCGCTGTGCCCATTATGAGGGGTTCCCACCATCCCTGTGCTGAGTTCTCGGGTCTGTACATCCGCTGTGTCCATTATGAGGGGTTCCCACCATCCCTTTTGCTGAGTTCCCGGGTCTGTACATCCGCTGTGCCCATTATGAGGGGTGCCCAAGCTCCCCGCTAACCTGCTGTCCCCCTAAAGTCAGCTATTTTTTGGCAGGGAGGTCTCGCTGTTGGAGTATCCTTGACATACAAAAAAGTAACTGAGTGATCGACCCTTTCAGGCTCCACCAATTAATAAAATATCACATTCCCGTAGACTGGCCTTTTTATTTTTATTTATTTTTTATTTATTTATTTTTTTATTATTGTGTGTAATTTATTCTAAACAGAACATACAAGTACATTTTTTCTTTCTCTTCTATTGCAGATTAATAGCGATCTCCAGCAAGATGTTTTCTTCAAAGATGGAAAAAAATCTTCTCTTATTTTCTATGTTCATCTTCATCACAGCAGTAAGTTGTTGTTATTATTATTATTATTATTTATATTTCAGTATCAATATTATATTATGTTATTATTTTAAAAGTATTATTATTATTTAGTATCATGCTAATATTATTATTATTATTATTATTATTGTTATTGTTATTCATATTTTTTTATATTAATATAATGTTATGTTATTATTTTAATAGCACTATTATTATTTAGTATCATGCTAATATTGTTATTATTATTATTATTGTTATTCATATTTTGTTTTTATACTAATATTATATTATGGTATTATTTTAATAGCACTATTATTATTTAGTATCGTGCTAATATTGCTATTATTATTATTGTTATTAATATTTTGTTTTTATATTAATATTATATTATGTTATTATTTTAATAGCACTATTATTAGTTAGTATCGTGCTAATATTGTTATTATTATTATTATTATTATTATTGTTATTAATATTTTGTTTTTATATTAATATTATATTAGGTTATTATTTTAATAGCACTATGCTTATATTTATTTTATTACTATTATTGTTTTTATTATTAATAATAATAATAATAATAATAATAATAATCATAATAATAATTTATATATACTGTAAGAGAAATAATAGAAGTTCATTGTTTTTATTTTTTAACATTTTAATAACTTCCCCAGAAGAGTAGATTACAATGCCTATCTCTCTGTTTTTAAATGAACATACAGTACATACATAAATAAATATACAGTGAAGTGAAGAACTATTTCTGAGATCTGGTAACTTTATTTCAGGATCTGGAAAGTGGTGATGGTATCACCGTGACTTCACTTGCGTAAAATATTGCTTACATTTGACAGACGTCAATCCCTTTAAATATATACAGTATCTGAATCGTGTCGTCGGTGACATTTCATAGCTGTCACTTCTGTTATAAATTGAATGGGTTCCGTTGATGAAATTCGCAGTTCTGTTTTAGCAGAAAACAAACGTAACGTTAAACTTCAGAAGAAACGCGCCACAGAAATAAGCTGGTGCCACTGCCAAGTTTAGGTCTTTCAGTCCCTACTTAACCCCATCCCAGAAACAGGGTTTTGTCCTCGGATCCCAAAGCCGGCCTTCCCATTACACATACAGTATATGAGTTTGTTGGACATCTCATTCTAAAACCATGACCATTAATATGGAGTCACCCCACCTCCCTTCTCACCATTATTATGACCTTGTCTCTTCCGTGACCATTAATATGGAGTCACCCCACCTCCCTTCTCACCATTATTATGACCTTGTCTCTTCCATGACCATTATTATGCAGTCGCCCCCTGCCTTTAACATCCTCTACTCTTCTTGGGAAAATTTCCACAAGATTTCTTAAGGCGTCTGCAGGAATTTGTGCTCGTTTGTGAGGTCAGGTACTGATGTTGGTCAACAAGGCCTTGCTTCCAATTTATTCCAAAGGTCTTCAGTAGGGTTGAGGTCGGGGCTCTCTGCAGGACACTCATGTTCTTCCACACCAAACTCATCAAGCCATGTCTTTATGGAGGTGTTGGTTGAGAAGACCTGGCTCATTCAATTCACCTGAAGGGTCTTCAGTAGGGTTGAGGTCAGGATGCAGTGCAGGACACTCGACCCACCGCACTAAACTGATCAAGCCGTGTCTTTATAGAGCTGGACTTCTCCAAAAATCATGGCCATTATTATGAAGTTTCCACATGGCAATTAATATGCAGTTACCCTCCTTTGTAGCTATAACATCCGCCACTCTTCTGGGAAGGTCTTCCATTCAATTTTGGGGGGTGTCTACAGGAATTCTGTGCCCATTTTTGACGTCCAATATTGATGTTGGATGAGAAGACCTGGTTTACCATTAATTCAATTCATCCCAAAGGTGTTCAGTTGGGTTGAGGGCAGGACACTTGGGTTCCTCCACACCAAACTGGTCAAACCACGTCATTATGGAGCTGGTCCAATCTTGTAAAACCGGGTCTTTATGGAGCTGGTCCAATCTGGTCACACCATGTCTTTATGGAGCTAGTCCAAAATGGTCAATCCATGTGTTTATGGAGCTGGTTCACGCTGCTCAACTCATGTCTTTATGGAGGTGTTGGTTGAGAAGACCTGGCTCATTCCAATTCATCTGAAAGGTCTTCAGTAGGGTTGAGGTCAGGACGCAGTGCAGGACACTCGACCTGCCGCACCAAACTGATCAAGCCATGTCTTTATAGAGCTAGACTTCTCCAAAAATCATGGCCATTATTATGAAGTTTCCACATGGCAATTAATATGCAGTTACCCTCCTTTGTGGCTATAACATCCGCCACTCTTCTGGGAAGGTCTTCCTATCAATTTTTTTGGGGGGGTGTCTACAGGAATTCTGTGCCCATTTTTGAGGTCCAATATTGATTTTGGATGAGAAGATCTGGTTTACCATTTATTAAATTCGTCCCAAAGGTGTTCAGTAGGGTTGAGGGCAGGGCTCTGTGCAGGACACTTGAGTTCCTCCACACCAAACTGGTCAAACCAAGTCTTTATGGAGCTGGTTCAATCTAGTCAAACCGTGTCTTTATGGAGCTAGTCCAAAATGGTCAACCTATATCTTTATGGAGCTGGTCCACACTGGTCAACCCATTTCTTTATGGAGCTAGTCCAAAATGGTAACCCCATGTCTTTATGGAGCATGTTCACACTGATCAACTCATGTCATTATGGAGCTGGTCCAAAATGGTCAACCCATGTCTTTATGGAGCTGGTCCACACTGGTCAACCCATGTCTTTATGGAGCTGGTTCACGCTGCTCAACTCATGTCTTTATGGAGGTGTTCGTTGTGAAGACCTGGCTCATTTCAATTCATCTGAAGGGTCTTCAATAGGGTTGAGGTCAGGACGCAGTGCAGGACACTCGACCCGCCGCACCAAACTGATCAAGCCATGTCTTTATAGAGCTGGACTTCTCCAAAAATCATGGCCATTATTATGAAGTTTCCACATGGCAATTAATATGCAGTTACCCTCCTTTGTGGCTATAACATCCGCCACTCTTCTGGGAAGGTCTTCCATTAAATTTTGGGGGGTGTCTACAGGAATTCTGTGCCCATTTTTGACGTCCAATATTGATGTTGGATGAGAAGACCTGGTTTACCATTAATTCAATTCATCCCAAAGGTGTTCAGTTGGGTTGAGGGCAGGACACTTGGGTTCCTCCACACCAAACTGGTCAAACCACGTCATTATGGAGCTGGTCCAATCTGGTAAAACCGGGTCTTTATGGTGCTGGTCCAATCTGGTCACACCATGTCTTTATGGAGCTAGACCAAAATGGTCAACCTATATCTTTATGGAGCTGGTCCACACTGGTCAACCCATTTCTTTATGGAGCTAGACCAAAATGGTCAACCCATGTCTTTATGGAGCTGGTTCACACTGCTCAACTCATGTCTTTATGGAGGTGTTGGTTGAGAAGACCTGGCTCATTCCAATTCATCTGAAGGGTCTTCATTAGGGTTGAGGTCAGGACGCAGTGCAGGGCACTCAACCCGCCGCACCAAACTGATCAAGCCATGTCTTTATAGAGCTAGACTTCTCCAAAAATCATGGTCATTATTATGAAGTTTCCACATGGCAATTAATATGCAGTTACCCTCCTTTGTGGCTATAACAACCGCCACTCTTCTGGGAAGGTTTTCCATTCAATTTTGGGGGGTGACCATTAAAATTGAGTCACCCCACCTCCCTTCTCACCATTATTATGACCTTGTCGCTTCCATGACCATTAATATGGAGTCGCCCCCTTCCTTTAACATCCTCTACTCTTCTTGGGAAAATTTCCACAAGGTTTTTTAGGGCGTCTGCAGGAATTTGTGCTCGTTTGTGAGGTCAGGTACTGATATTGGTCAACAAGGCCTTGCTTACAATTTATTCCAAAGGTCTTCAGTAGGGTTGAGGTCGGGGCTCTCTGCAGGACAGTCATGTTCTTCCACACCAAACTCATTAAGCCATGTCTTTATGGAGGTGTTGGTTGAGACGACCTGGCTCATTCCAATTTATCTCAAGAGTCTTCAGTAGGGTTGAGGTCAGGACGCAGTGCAGGACACTCGACCCGCCGCACTAAACTGATCAAGCCGTGTCTTTATAGAGCTAGACTTCTCCAAAAATCATGGCCATTATTATGAAGTTTCCACATGGCAATTAATATGCAGTTACCCTCCTTTGTGGCTATAACATCCGCCACTCTTCTGGGAAGGTCTTCCACTCAATTTTGGGGGGGTGTCTACAGTAATTCTGTGCCCATTTTTGAGGTCCAATATTGATTTTGGATGAGAAGATCTGGTTTACCATTAATTCAATTCATCCCAAAGGTGTTCAGTTGGGTTGAGGGCAGGGCTCTGTGCAGGACACTTGGGTTCCTCCACACCAAACTGGTCAAACCACGTCATTATGGAGCTGGTCCAATCTTGTAAAACCGGGTCTTTATGGTGCTGGTCCAATCTGGTCACACCATGTCTTTATGGAGCTGGTCCAAAATGGTCAACCCATGTCTTTATGGAGCTGGTCCACACTGGTCAACCCATGTCTTTATGGAGCTGGTCCACACTGGTCAACCCATGTCTTTATGGAGCTAGTCCAAAATGGTCAATCCATGTGTTTATGGAGCTGGTTCACGCTGCTCAACTCATGTCTTTATGGAGGTGTTGGTTGAGAAGACCTGGCTCATTCCAATTCATCTGAAGGGTCTTCAGTAGGGTTGAGGTCAGGACGCAGTGCAGGACACTCGACCTGCCGCACTAAACTGATCAAGCCGTGTCTTTATAGAGCTAGACTTCTCCAAAAATCATGGCCATTATTATGAAGTTTCCACATGGCAATTAATATGCAGTTACCCTCCTTTGTGGCTATAACATCCGCCACTCTTCTGGGAAGGTCTTCCACTCAATTTGGGGGGGGGGGGTGTCTACAGGAATTCTGTGCCCATTTTTGAGGTCCAATATTGATTTTGGATGAGAAGATCTGGTTTACCATTTATTAAATTCGTCCCAAAGGTGTTCAGTAGGGTTGAGGGCAGGGCTCTGTGCAGGACACTGGAGTTCCTCCACACCAAACTGGTCAAACCAAGTCTTTATGGAGCTGGTTCAATCTAGTCAAACCGTGTCTTTATGGAGTTAGTGCAAAATGGTCAACCTATATCTTTATGGAGCTGGTCCACACTGGTCAACCCATTTCTTTATGGAGCTAGTCCAAAATGGTAACCCCATGTCTTTATGGAGCATGTTCACACTGATCAACTTATGTCATTATGGAGCTAGTCCAAAATGGTCAACCCATGTCTTTATGGAGCTGGTCCACACTGGTCAACCCATGTCTTTATGGAGCTATTCCAAAATGGTCAATCCGTGTCTTTATGGAGCTGGGTCATGCTGCTCAACTCATGTCTTTATGGAGGTGTTGGTTGAGAAGACCTGGCTCATTCCAATTCATCTGAAAGGTCTTCAGTAGGGTTGAGGTCAGGACGCAGTGCAGGACACTCGACCTGCCGCACCAAACTGATCAAGCCATGTCTTTATAGAGCTAGACTTCTTCAAAAATCATGGCCATTATTTCGAAGTTTCCACATGGCAATTAATATGCAGTTACCCTCCTTTGTGGCTATAACATCCGCCACTCTTCTGGGAAGGTCTTCCTATCAATTTTTTGGGGGGGGGGGGGTGTCTACAGGAATTCTGTGCCCATTTTTTGAGGTCCAATATTGATTTTGGATGAGAAGATCTGGTTTACCATTAATTCAATTCGTCCCAAAGGTGTTTAGTAAGGTTGAGGGCAGGGCTCTGTGCAGGACACTTGGGTTCCACCACACCAAACTGGTCAAACCAAGTCTTTAAGGAGCTGGTTCAATCTAGTCAAACCGTGTCTTTATGGAGCTAGTCCAAAATGGTCAACCTATATCTTTATGGAGCTAGTGCAAAATGGTCAACCCATGTCTTTATGGAGCTGGTCCACACGGGTCAACCCATGTCTTTATGTAGCTGGTCCACACGGGTCAACCCATGTCTTTATGTAGCTGGTCCACACGGGTCAACCCATGTCTTTATGTAGCTGGTCCACACGGGTCAACCCATGTCTTTATGTAGCTGGTCCACACGGGTCAACCCATGTCTTTATGTAGCTGGTCCACACGGGTCAACCCATGTCTTTATGGAGCTAGTCCAAAATGGTCAACCCATGTCTTTATGGAGCTAGTCCAAAATGGTCAACCCATAACTTTTATGGAGCTGGTCCAAAATAGTCAACCCATGTCATTATGAAGCTGGCTTTGTACACAGGGGGCACAGTCACCAAATTTTACCATGAGGTTGGAAGAGCACAATTACAATTTACTAAGTCTTTGTATAACTTCAATGGTGAAGGGACCACAAGTAAAGTCATGGCATCTGGATTTAAGAGTTTTTGGATTCATTATTAAATAATAAAGAAATAATGAAGAAATTTACTAATTATACCAAATGTAATTAGATGTATTCGCTGGGAGAAATGTGTCATTAATAATAAATAGGTATACCTTTACATTTACAGAAGGCAGGAAGAACTCTGAGCTCCTTTTTAGCGTGTATACCTGGCTGATCCTAACTGCTTTGCTAAAAGAAAAAAAAAAGTAATTTTACTAAGCTGATTAGCTCAAGCTCCAAATACACACATAGATGACTGAGATACAGCACTGACTCCTCCCACTTAGAAGGAAAGAATCGCTGCACACCAACCAAGCCCAAGTTTTACATTAGCGAAAAATTCAGCCAGGCTCCATACAGGCCATGCCACAGACGCGTTTCACCCAACCCTTATGGGGTTGGGTTCCTCTCTGCTATGGTTTCTGTATCAATTTTCAATTAGAGGTGGAAAATCAGAAAGCAAATAGTGTTAGTTGTCCTTTTCTCTTTGGAAAACGGTATTGTTCAGGACATCCGTACTATAAGCACACCCCGTATGAAATATAAAATGTGCGTTTTTTAAGAGATTTTACAGAACTAGTAAAAAAAAAAAAAAAAAAAAAATAACATGCTGATTAGACAATTGTGCAATTCGTTTTGGTTCAAATTAATTTTTGGTGATTCGGATGGCGGCTGATGAATCATTGGCTTGCCGGGCCCGTTCCTGAGCAATCAGCTATTCTTCAAATCGATTTCGGATCGGTCGATCAATTTTTAGTTTTTTTGAATTTTAATCGATCCCAAAATTCAAAGTTCATTCGAAAATGAAACGAATTCTGGAAATAAATAACAATATTAGTAACATAATGAATATACCTAAAACTAAACAAAACACATTTTTACGTTTTGCACATGCTTAATACTGAGCATTATGTTTTTTTGTGTTTTTATTTTTTATTTATTTTTTAATAAATGAGTTGATAGTATATATAAAAGAAATAATAAAATTGTCTTAGTGCACAAAAAAATAAAAGTTTTCCCAAAGCATGGAAGCATTCACAGTATATTTACTCACTTATTGTTGATTGGTTGTTGACTACTCTTTTGGTAAAAAAAAATGAAATGTTTAAAAAAAAAAAATGGTGCTTAAATTAAAAATATATATTAAAAAATTAAAAAAATAAAAAATAAATAAATAAATATATATATATATATATATATATATATATATATATATATATATATATATATATATATATATATATATATATATATATACACACACATAAAAGAAACAATAAAATTGTCTTAAAGTGCACAAAAAAAACTCTGTCTCTCTCTCTCTCTCTCTCTCTCTCTATATATATATATATATATATATATATAGAGAGAGAGAGAGAGAGAGAGAGAGAGTTTTTTGTGCACTGAAAGACCATTTTATTGTTTCTATTATTTATATATATAATTTTATTTTATTTTATTTTTTTATTTAAGTGCCATTTTTTTAATACATTTAATTTTTTTTACCAAAAGAGTAGTCGACAACTTCTATGTTTATATATATATATATATATATATATATATATATATATATATATATAAACAATAAAGTTGTCTTAAAGTGCACAAAAAAACTCTCTCTCTCTCTCTGTTTCTATTATATATATTTTATATATATATATATATATATATATATATATATATATATATATATATATATATATATATATATATATATATATATAATTTTATTTTATTTTTTTATTTTTATTTAAGCGCCATTTTTTTAATACATTTAATTTTTTTTACCAAAAGAGTAGTCGACAACTTCTATGTTTTTTATATATATATATATATATATATATATATATATATATATATATATATATCTATATACATACATATATATATATATATATATATATATATATATATATATATATATATACATATATATATATATATCTATATATATATATAAAATAGAAACAATAAAATGGTCTTGCAGAGGGAGAGAGAGAGGGAGAGAGAGAGGCCGCGTACACACGGGCGGACTGTTCGCCCAACCTTGTCCGCTAAACAGTGTTTGGGCGGACAGTCCGCTCGTGTGTGGGCTTTCAGCGGACAGTTTCAGCGGACAGTTGGACGGACAAAGTCTTTCGGAAATTCCGAAAAACTGTCCGCTGAAACTGTGTTTGAGCGAACAGTCCGCCCGTGTGTGGGCCTGTCCGCTGTACTTTCGAAATGAGCGGACTGTTCCCGCTCGGAAAGTCCGCCCATTTCGAGCGCGTGTACAGGTAGGCGGGGCCCGCGAAGGATACGTCGCGGGCTCCGCCGCCTGGAATGGGCTTAAAGGGGAACCCCAACGCCGAAAAAAATCGGCGTGGGGGTTCCCCCCAAGTCCACACCAGACCCTTGTCCGAGCACGCTACCCGGCCGGCCAGGAAAGGGGGGCGAGCGAGCGCGCCCCCCCTCCTGAGCCGTACCAGGCCGCGTGCCCTCAACATGGGGGGTGCCTTGGGGAAGGGGGGCCGCGCGGCCCCCCCACCCCAAAGCACCTTGTCCCCATGTTGATGAGGACAAGGGCCTCTTCCCGACAACCCTGGCCGTTGGTTGTCGGGGTCTGCGGGCGGGGGGCTTATCGGAATCCGGGAGCCCCCTTTAAGAAGGGGGCCACCGGATACCGGCCCCCCACCCTATGTGAATGAGTATGGGGTACAATGTACCCCTACCCATTCACCTGTGAAATAAAGTACAAATAAAAACACAACACAGGGGGAAAAAATATTTTATTGCACAGCCGGGGGTCTTCCGTCTTCGGGGGTCTTCTCGCCGGACTCCTCCGCTATGTGTGTGTAGCTCTTTTGCTAGCGGAGGAGTCCGGCTTTCTTCCTCCCCGCCGCCGGCCTCTTCTCCCGACTTCGGGGGTCTTGTCCCCCTCTTCGGTTCTTCTGCCGGGCCACCGCGCCTGGTCCGGTGGCCCGGTCTTCTGTCGCCGTCTTCCGTTCTTCTGTCGCCGCCTTCGGTTCTTCTGCCGGGCCACCGCGCCTTCTTGTAGCTCTTTTACAGGCGGTGGCCCGGTCTTCTGTCGCCGATGTCGTCGCCGCCGCCGCCGCCGCCTTCCGTTCTTGTTCTTCTTCTTGTTCTTCTTCTTCTTCTCCTGGAGATGTTGACTCGACGAGCTCTCCGGCCGGAATGCCAGGGACGCGCTCTGCTGCCACTTATATAGTGACAATGGGGCGGGGTCACATGGTATATGTCACATGGGTTGGTCACATGGGTTGATGTCACATGGGGACTATGACATCGTAAGGGGGCGGGGTCACCATGTGACCAACCCATGTGACATATACCATGTGACCCCGCCCCATTGTCACTATATAAGTGACCGCACAGCGCGTCCCCGGCATTCCGGCCGGAGAGCTCGTCGAGTCAACATCTCCAGGAGAAGAAGAAGAAGAACAAGAACGGAAGGCGGCGGCGGCGGCGGCGACGACGACATCGGCGACAGAAGACCGGGCCACCGCCTGTAAAAGAGCTACAAGAAGGCGCGGTGGCCCGGCAGAAGAACCGAAGGCGGCGACAGAAGAACGGAAGACGGCGACAGAAGACCGGGCCACCGGACCAGGCGCGGTGGCCCGGCAGAAGAACCGAAGAGGGGGACAAGACCCCCGAAGTCGGGAGAAGAGGCCGGCGGCGGGGAGGAAGAAAGCCGGACTCCTCCGCTAGCAAAAGAGCTACACACACATAGCGGAGGAGTCCGGCGAGAAGACCCCCGAAGACGGAAGACCCCCGGAGCTGTGCAATAAAATACTTTTTCTATGTGTTGTGTTTTTTTTTGTACTTTATTTCACAGGTGAATGGGTAGGGGTACATTGTACCCCATACTCATTCACATAGGGTGGGGGGCCGGTATCCGGGGGCCCCCTTCTTAAAGGGGGCTCCCGGAATCCGATAAGCCCCCCGCCCGCAGACCCCGACAACCAACGGCCAGGGTTGTCGGGAAGAGGCCCTTGTCCTCATCAACATGGGGACAAGGTGCTTTGGGGTGGGGGGGCCGCGCGGCCCCCCCTTCCCCAAGGCACCCCCCCATGTTGAGGGCACGCGGCCTGGTACGGCTCAGGAGGGGGGGGCGCGCTCGCTCGCCCCCCTTTCCTGGCCGGCCGGGTAGCGTGCTCGAACAAGGGTCTGGTGTGGACTTGGGGGGAACCCCCACGCCGATTTTTTTCGGCGTTGGGGTTCCCCTTTAAGCCCATTCCAGGCGGCGGAGCCCGCGACGTATCCTTCGCGGGCCCCGCCTACCTGTACACGCGCTCGAAATGGGCGGATTTGCCTCCTCCTTACGTGGGCGAGTCCGTTCATTTCAAAAGTTGAGCGAACTGTTTGCCCAACCTTGTTCGTCAAACAGTCCGCTCGTGTGTGGGCAAGTCCGCTCATGCAAATTTTGAGCGGACTGTTTGACAAACTGTTTGCCGAACAAGGTTGGGCGAACAGTCCGTGCGTGTGTACGCGGCCAGAGAGAGTTTTTTTGTGCACTTAAAGACCATTTTATTGTTTCTATTTTTTATATATATATAAACAATAGAAGTTGTCGACTACTCTTTTGGTAAAAAATTTAATGTATTAAAAATATATATATAAAAAAAAAATATATATATATATATATATATATATATATATATATATATACATATATATATAGAGCATAAATGTCACTGATTACCTGCTTATGTAACTGTTGCTTGATATTATTATTATTATTATTATTATTAATAATATTTTATTTTTTTTAGACTGCAGCATCAAATCTCCAGGAGGTGGAGGAGGTGGAGGAGGACGAACACGTCTACGAAGAATCCATGTTTGTCGGAGTGACAAGGAACAAGATTATGACTGCGCAGTATGAATGTTATCAGAAAATCCTGCACGACACACCCCCAGGAGTAGAAGGTGGGGATCGCGCTGTCGCATTGTGGTGTTGGAATGGGTCGGGCGCAGGCTCGGTGTTTCATTGCCATGGTCTTTGTTTAAAAAAAGTCATATGCAGAATGCGTTGCCCCCCCCCCCCCCACCCCAGAACGCAAATCTGAGGTTTGATCACATGACCAATACTGGGGAACTAGAAGGACGAGGTGATTATTATCAGTGGGCGGAGGAACGGATGGTGGACTCCTCCCATCACACATCCCAAAAATAGGAGGAGGATTCCTCATTTCAGTCCGGTGGGCGGAGCCATTTCTGTATGGATATAATGTATCATTGTCGGTAAAAATCAGCAGCTACAATGTAGGATGTTAACCCCTTCCCACCCAGCCCCGGCATCCCTTTAACCCTTTCGCTGCCATTGACTCTCATGTTCTACATCGGCACACGTATACACGTACTGACACGTGTGAGTCCTCCCTCTCTGTCGCTGCACATATGTATTATGAGTGTGGCGGCGAGAGGGTAATATTTATTGATTTATCTATTTCAGGTACTTATAGAGCGACCGTCCATTTACACAGCGCTTTACATATACATTGTACATTCACATCAGTCCCCGCCCCCGAGGAGCTTCCAATCTAATGCCCCCAACTCACATTCATACATACTGGGGACAGTTTAGATCCCATAAACCTCCCAGCATGTCTATGCGGTGTGGGAGGAAACCGGAGCCCCCGGAGGAAACCCGCACTGGCACACAGGGCGAACATGCAAACTCCAGGCAGGAGTCGTGGTTGGGATTCGAACCATCGGCCGGCTAATACGGCTTTGGGGATCCATAAATCCTTTCTAGCGCAAATGACATCGTACTTCTGTATGTTTGTTTGTATTTTTTTGTTTGTTTTTGTTCTCCCTGGATCCAGCTGAGTTCTTAGGATTCAAGGAATTTTGATTTTATTTATTTAGTCTTTTTTGGTTGAAGTGACGTACACGGGTCATACACAGGACATTCCCTTGTTCTACTGCGCTGCTGCTCCTCCTCCCCCACCCCCACCCCCATGCCTGCACACTTGTCAGCAATTCCTGACTTTCAAAATGAGAGTTGGGACTTGCTTCGTGAATAATATTTGTATTGCAAGATAGAGAGATACAAAGTAACATTGTTTATAAACATTGTTCGGACAGGAGATTGAGAGATACAAAGTAACATTGTTTATAAACATTGATCAGGCGAGAGATAGAGAGATACAAAGTAGCATTGTTTATAAACATTGATCAAAGAGGAGATAGAGAAATACAAAGTAACTTTATTTATAAACATTGGTTGGGACATGAGATAGAGAGATACAAAGTAACATTGTTTATAAATATTGATCAGAGAGGAGATAGAGAGATACAAAGTAATATTGTTTATAAATATTGTTCGGACAGGAGATTGAGAGATACAAAGTAACATTGTTTAGAAACATTGATCAGACAGGAGATCAAGAGATTTAAAGAGGAAGTAAACCCTGATGGGTTTACTTCCTCTTTTTTTCCCTGCAAAGGTAAAGCATAATGGACTACTATGCATCGCATCGCATAGTAGCTCATTATGTGTCACTTACCTGACACAGGAGCCAGCGAAGTCGCCGCTGATCCCTGTAGTCCGCCGCGTCCATCTTGCTGGTGGCGTCTCGCAGCTCCGACCAATGACAGCGGCGAAGCCGCGATGACGTCACTCCCGCGCATGCGCACGGGAGTCGCGCCTCGCAGCTCCGCCGCTGTCATACGGCGAGGCCGCGATGACGTCACTCCCGCGCATGCGCACGGGAGTCGACAAATTTGGCAAATCCATTCTTGGACTTGCCGCATTTAGTGCGCATGCGCGCCGCTGTCTACGGCGCATGCGCCGTAGACAGCGGTGCCCATTTTCGGGCAAATATCTCCTAAACCATATAGGTTTAGGAGATATTACTTGGACCTACAGGTAAGCCTTAATCTAGGCTTACCTGTAGGTCAAAGTTGTTTGGAAGGGTTTACTTCCATTTTAAAGTAACATTGCTTATAAACATTGATCAGACAGGAGACAGAGAGATACAATAGTAATATTGTTTATAAACATTGATCAGGATCAGATTGGAGATAGAGAGATACAAAGTAACATTGTTTATAAACATTGTTCGGACAGGAGATCAAGAGATTTAAAGTAACATTGTTTATAAACATTGATCAGACAGGAGATAGAGAGATACAAAGTAATATTGTCTATAAACATTGTTCAGACACATTGAAATGCACACAGGGTGTGCCAGGTGTGCCTGGGCACACCCTAATCACCCTGTGCAGTGCTTCTTGGTGCCCCCCCCCCCCCCCGCATTGCTGCCAGCTTCTCTCCTCCCCACTTCCGCCCACTGATGCAGGGGATGTTTCAGGATGGATGAATGAATAAACACAGAGTGATCTGTGACTATCGCTCATGTGTTCATTCTTAAAGGGGTTGTAAACCCTCGTGCATCCTATGCATTAAGGTGAAAAAACACCTGGCAGTGACCCGTTTTACTTATCTGAGTCTTGGAACTTGACCCACCGGGGATGCGCTGTCTCTCTGCCTGGGGGTTCTCTGCTCTTGATTGGATAGACTGATAGCAGTGCAGCCATTAGCTCCCGCTGCTGTAAACCAAATCCAATGACGCGGGGGGGGGGGGGGCCGAGTCATACATTTGGCGGCTATGGACGCGAATGCTGGACTCAGGAGCGCGCCAGCAAGGTAACCCCCATCAGGTAAGCGCTTCTCCTAGGGGGTTATAAGATGTGGAGAGAAGCTGCAAGAGCCATCAGAGGACCCCAGAAGAGGAAGATCGGGTCTCTAATGTGATGAGAGACCTCTGATGTGATGGGGGGACCTCTGATGTGATGGGGGGTCCTCTGATGTGATGGGAGAACCTCTGATATGATGGGAGGATCTCTGATGTGATGAGGGGTCCTCTGATGTGATGAGGGGTCCTCTGATGTGATGGGAGGACCTCTGATGTGATGGGGGTCCTCTGATGTGATGGGAGGACCTCTGATATGATGGGAGGATCTCTGATGTGATGGGGGGTCCTCTGATGTGATGGGAGGACCTCTGATATGATGGGAGGATCTCTGATGTGATGGGGGGTCTCTGATGTGATGGGAGGACCTCTGATGTGATGGGAGGACCTCTGATATGATGGGAGGATCTCTGATGTGATGGGGGGTCCTCTGATGTGATGGGAGGACCTCTGATGTGATGGAAGGACCTCTGATGTGATGGGGGGTCCTCTGATGTGATGGGGGGTCCTCTGATGTGATGGGAGGACCTCTGATGTGATGGGAGGACCTCTGATGTGATGGGGGGTCTCTAATGTGATGGGATGACCTCTGATGTGATGGGAGGACCTCTGATGTGATAGGGGGTCTCTGATGTGATGGGGGTCTCTGATGTGATGGGGGACCTCTGATGCGATGGGGGGGACCTCTGATGTGATGGGAGGACCTCTCATGTGATGGGAGGACCTCTGATGTGATAGGGGGTCTCTGATGTGATGGAGGACCTCTGATGCGATGGGGGGACCTCTGATGTGATGGGAGGACCTCTGATGTGATGGGAGGAGGACCTCTGATGGGATTGGGGGGAGGAGGACCTCTGATGTGATGGGAAGGTCTCTGATGTGATGGGGGGACCTCTGATGTGATGGGAGGGTCTCTGATGTGATGGGGGGATCTCTGATGTGATGAGAGTATCTCTGATGTGATGGGAGGACCTCTGATGTGATGGGAGAATCTCTGATGTGATGGGAGGACCTCTGATGTGATGGGTGGGATCTCTGATGTGATGGGGGGACCTTTGATGTGATGGAGGATCTCTGATGTGATGAGAGGGTCTCTAAAGTGATGGGGGGACCTCTGATGTGATGGGGGACCTCTAATGTGATGGGGGGGGGACCTCTGATGTGATGGAGGATCTCTAATGTGATGAGAGGATCTCTGATGTGATGGGAGGATCTTTGATGTGATGGGAGGACCTCTGATGTGATGGGAGGACCTCTGATATGATGGGAGGATCTCTGATGTGATGGGGGTCTCTGATGTGATGGGAGGACCTCTGATGTGATGGGGGGTCCTCTGATGTGATGGGAGGATCTCTGATGTGATGGGGTGTCCTCTGATGTGATGGGAAGACCTCTGATGTGATGGGAGGATCTTTGATGTGATGGGAGGACCTCTGATGTGATGGGAGGACCTCTGATGTGATGGGAGGACCTCTGATGTGATGGGGGGTCCTCTGATGTGATGGGAGGACCTCTGATGTGATGGGGGTCTCTGATGCGATGGGAGGACCTCTGATGTGATGGGAGGACCTCTGATGTGATGGGGGGTCTCTGATGTGATGGGATGACCTCTGATGTGATGGGAGGACCTCTGATGTGATGGGAGGACCTCTGATGTGATGGGGGTCTCTGATATGATGGGAGGATCTCTGATGTGATGGGGGGTCCTCTGATGTGATGGGAAGACCTCTGATGTGATGGGAGGACCTCTGATGTAATGGGGGGGTCCTCTGATGTGATGGGAGGACCTCTGATGTGATGGGGGTTTCTGATGTGATGGGAGGACCTCTGATGGGATGGGAGGACCTCTGATGCGATGGGGGGACCTCTGATGTGATGGGAGGACCTCTCATGTGATGGGAGGACCTCTGATGTGATAGGGGGTCTCTGATGTGTTGGAGGACCTCTGATGCGATGGGGGAACCTCTGATGTGATGGAGGACCTCTGATGCAATGGGGGAACCTCTGATGTGATGGGAGGATCTCCGATGTGATGGGAGGAGGACCTCTGATGTGATTGGGGGGAGGAGGACCTCTGATGTGATGGGAGGACCTCTGATGTGATGGGGGACCTCTAATGTGATGGGGGGACCTCTAATGTGATGGGGGGACCTCTAATGTGATGGGGGGACCTCTAATGTGATAGGGGGACCTCTGATGTGATGGAGGATCTCTGATGTGATGAGAGGATCTCTGATGTGATGGGAGGACCTCTGATGTGATGGGAGGATCTCTGATGTGATGGGAGGACCTCTGATGTGATGGGGGGGATCTCTGATGTGATGGGGAGACCATTGATGTGATGGAGGATCTCTGATGTGATGAGAAGGTCTCTGATGTGATGGGAGGACCTCTGATGTGATGGGAGGACCTCTGATGTGATGGGAGGACCTCTCATGTGATGGGGGGATCTCTGATGTGATGGGGGATCTCTGATGTGACGAGGGATCTCTGATGTGATGGGGGGACCTCTGATGTGATGGAGGATCTCTGATGTGATGAGAGGGTCTCTGATGTGATGGGAGGACCTCTGATGTGATGGGAGGACCTCTCATGTGATGGGGGGACCTCTGATGTAATAGAGGATCTCTGATGTGAGGGGAGGATTTCTGATGTGATGGGAGGACCTCTGATCTTATGGGGGGACCTCTGATGTGATGGGGTCTCTGATGTGATGAGAGGGTCTCTGATGTGATGGGGGACCTCTGATGTGACGGGGCGGACCTTTGATGTGATGGGAGGATCTCTGATGTGATGAAAGGACCTCTGATTTGATGGGAGGACCTCTGATGTGATGGGAGGACCTCTGATGTGATGGGAGGACCTCTGATGTGATGGGGGGACCTCTGATGTGATGGGGGGAACTCTGATGTGAGGAGAGGACCTCTGATGTGATGGGAGGACCTCTGATGTGATGGGGTGATCTCTGATGTTATGGGAGGACCTCTGATGTGATGGGGGGATCTCTGATGTCATGAGGGGACCTTTGATGTGATGGGGGGATTCTGATGTGATGAGGGAGCTCTGATGTGATGGGGGGAGGAGGACCTCTGATGTGATGGGGGAGGAGGACCCCTGATGTGACGGGAGGAAATCTGATATGATGGGGGGGATTCTCATGTGATGGGGGGGATTCTCATGTGATGGGAGGACCTCTGATGTGATGGGGGGAACTCTGATGTGATGGGGGGATTCTGATGTGATGAGGGGAATTCTGATGTGATGAGGGGAATTCTGATGTGATGGGAGGACCTCTGATGTGATGGGGGGGATTCTGATGTGATGAGGGGAATTCTGATGTGATGGGAGGACCTCTGATGTGATGGGAGGACCTCTGATGTGAGGGGAGGGTCTCTGATGTGATGGGAGGGCCTCTGATGTTATGGGGGGACCTTTGATGTGATGGGAGGATCTCTGATGTGATGGGGGGACCTTTGATGTCATGAGAGGATCTCTGATGTGATGGGGGGACCTCTGATGTGAGGGGAGGGTCTCTGATGTGATGGGAGGACCTCTGATGTGAGGGGGTCTCTAATGTGATGGGAGGACCTCTGATGTGATGGGGGGATCTCTTATGTGATGGGGGGATCTCTGATGTGATGGGAGGACCTCTGATGTGATGGGGGGGGGGATTCTGATGTGATGAGGGAGCTCTGATGTGATGGGGGGAGGAGGACCTCTGATGTGATGGGGGGGATTCTGATGTAATGGGAGGACCTCTGATGTGAGGGGGGAGACTCTGATGTGATGGGGGGACCTCTGATGTGATGGGGGGGATTCTGATGTGATGGAGGGAGGAGGACATCTGATGTGATGAGAGGACCTCAGATGTGATGGGGGGAGGAGGACCTCTGATGTGATGGGAGGACCTCTGATGTGATGGGGGGATTCTGATGTGATAGGGGAGGAGAACCTCTGATGTTATGAGAGGACCTCTGATGTGATGGGGGGAGGAGGACCTCTGATGTGATGGGGGGAGGAGGACCTCTGATGTGATGGGGGGTCTCTGATGTGATGGGGGGAGGAGGACCTCTGATGTGATGGGGTCTCTGATGTGATGGGAGGACCTCTGATGTGATGGGAGGACCTCTTATGTGATGGGGGGGGGATTCTGATGTGATGAGGGAGCTCTGATGTGATGGGGGGAGGAGGACCTCTGATGTGATGGGGGGATTCTGATGTGATGGGGGGACCTCTGATGTGATGGGGGATTCTGATGTGATGGGGTAGGAGAACCTCTGATGTGATGGGGGGAGGAGGACCTCTGATGTGATGGGGGGAGGAGGACCTCTGATGTGATGGGGGGAGGAGGACCTCTGATGTGATGGGGGGTCTCTGATGTGATGGGGGGAGGAGGACCTCTAATGTGATGGGGAGAGGAGGACCTCTGATGTGATGGGGGGTCTCTGATGTGATGGGGGGAGGAGGACCTCTGATGTGATGGGGTCTCTGATGTGATGGGAGGACCTCTTATGTGATGGGGGGGGGGGGATTCTGATGTGATGAGGGAGCTCTGATGTGATGGGGGAAGGAGGACCTCTGATGTGATGGGGGGGGATTCTGATGTGATGGGGGGTATTCTGATATGATGGGGGGGACCTCTGATGTGATGGGGGACCTCTGATGTGATGGGGGATTCTGATGTGATCGGGGGAGGAGGACCTCTGATGTGATGGGGGGAGGAGGACCTCTGAAGTGATGGGGGGTCTCTGATGTGGTGGGGGGAGGAGGACCTCTGATGTGATGGGGGGAGGAGGACCTCTGATGTGATGGGGAGGAGGACCTCTGATGTGATGGGGGGAGGAGGACCTCTGATGTGATGGGGGGAGGAGGACCTCTGATGTGATGGGGGGTCTCTGATGTGATGGGGGGAGGAGGACCTCTGATGTGATGGGGTCTCTGATGTGATGGGAGGACCTCTGATGTGATGGGAGGACCTCTTATGTGATGGGGGGGGGGGGATGATTCTGATGTGATGAGGGAGCTCTGATGTGATGGGGGGAGGAGGACCTCTGATGTGATGGGGGGGATTCTGATGTGATGGGGGGACCTCTGATGTGATGGGGGATTCTGATGTGATGGGGTAGGAGAACCTCTGATGTGATGGGGGGAGGAGGACCTCTGATGTGATGGGGGGAGGAGGACCTCCGATGTGATGGGGGGAGGAGGACCTCTGATGTGATGGGGGGAGGAGGACCTCTGATGTGATGGGGGGTCTCTGATGTGATGGGGGGAGGAGGACCTCTGATGTGATGGGGTCTCTGATGTGATGGGAGGACCTCTTATGTGATGGGGGGGGGGATTCTGATGTGATGAGGGAGCTCTGATGTGATGGGGGAAGGAGGACCTCTGATGTGATGGGGGGGGATTCTGATGTGATGGGGGGTATTCTGATATGATGGGGGGGACCTCTGATGTGATGGGGGACCTCTGATGTGATGGGGGATTCTGATGTGATGGGGGGAGGAGGACCTCTGATGTGATGGGGGGAGGAGGACCTCTGATGTGATGGGGGGTCTCTGATGTGATGGGGGGAGGAGGACCTCTGATGTGATGGGGGGAGGAGGACCTCTGATGTGATGGGGGAGGAGGACCTCTGATGTGATGGGGGGAGGAGGACCTCTGATGTGATGGGGGGAGGAGGACCTCTGATATGATGGGGGGTCTCTGATGTGATGGGGGGAGGAGGACCTCTGATGTGATGGGGTCTCTGATGTGATGGGAGGACCTCTGATGTGATGGGAGGACCTCTTATGTGATGGGGGGGGGGGGATTCTGATGTGATGAGGGAGCTCTGATGTGATGGGGGGAGGAGGACCTCTGATGTGATGGGGGGGGGGGGATTCTGATGTGATGAGGGAGCTCTGATGTGATGGGGGGGATTCTGATGTGATGGGGGGACCTCTGATGTGATGGGGGATTCTGATGTGATGGGGTAGGAGAACCTCTGATGTGATGGGGGGAGGAGGACCTCTGATGTGATGGGAGGACCTCTTATGTGATGGGGGGGGGATTCTGATGTGATGAGGGAGCTCTGATGTGATGGGGGAAGGAGGACCTCTGATGTGATGGGGGGGGATTCTGATGTGATGGGGGGGACCTCTGATGTGATGGGGGACCTCTGATGTGATGGGGGAGGAGGACCTCTGATGTGATGAGGGAGGAGGACCTCTGATGTGATGGGGGAGGAGAACCTCTGATGTGATGGGGGGAGGAGGACCTCTGATGTGATGGGGGGAGGAGGACCTCCGATGTGATGGGGGGAGGAGGACCTCTGATGTGATGGGGGGAGGAGGACCTCTGATGTGATGGGGGGTCTCTGATGTGATGGGGGGAGGAGGACCTCTGATGTGATGGGGTCTCTGATGTGATGGGAGGACCTCTTATGTGATGGGGGGGGGGGGGATTCTGATGTGATGAGGGAGCTCTGATGTGATGGGGGAAGGAGGACCTCTGATGTGATGGGGGGGGGGGGGGATTCTGATGTGATGGGGGTATTCTGATATGATGGGGGGGACCTCTGATGTGATGGGGGACCTCTGATGTGATGGGGGATTCTGATGTGATGGGGGGAGGAGGACCTCTGATGTGATGGGGGGAGGAGGACCTCTGATGTGATGGGGGGTCTCTGATGTGATGGGGGGAGGAGGACCTCTGATGTGATGGGGGGAGGAGGACCTCTGATGTGATGGGGGAGGAGGACCTCTGATGTGATGGGGGGAGGAGGACCTCTGATGTGATGGGGGGAGGAGGACCTCTGATGTGATGGGGGGTCTCTGATGTGATGGGGGGAGGAGGACCTCTGATGTGATGGGGGGTCTCTGATGTGATGGGGGGAGGAGGACCTCTGATGTGATGGGGGGTCTCTGATGTGATGGGGGGAGGAGGACCTCTGATGTGATGGGGTCTCTGATGTGATGGGAGGACCTCTGATGTGATGGGAGGACCTCTTATGTGATGGGGGGGGGGGGGATTCTGATGTGATGAGGGAGCTCTGATGTGATGGGGGGAGGAGGACCTCTGATGTGATGGGGGGGGGGATTCTGATGTGATGAGGGAGCTCTGATGTGATGGGGGGATTCTGATGTGATGGGGGGATTCTGATGTGATGGGGTAGGAGAACCTCTGATGTGATGGGGGGAGGAGGACCTCTGATGTGATGGGAGGACCTCTTATGTGATGGGGGGGGGGATTCTGATGTGATGAGGGAGCTCTGATGTGATGGGGGAAGGAGGACCTCTGATGTGATGGGGGGGGGATTCTGATGTGATGGGGGGGACCTCTGATGTGATGGGGGACCTCTGATGTGATGGGGGATTCTGATGTGATGGGGGGAGGAGGACCTCTGATGTGATGGGGGAGGAGGACCTCTGATGTGATGGGGGGTCTCTGATGTGATGGGGGGAGGAGGACCTCTGATGTGATGGGGGGAGGAGGACCTCTGATGTGATGGGGGAGGAGGACCTCTGATGTGATGGGGGGAGGAGGACCTCTGATGTGATGGGGGAGGAGGACCTCTGATGTGATGGGGGGTCTCTGATGTGATGGGGGGAGGAGGACCTCTGATGTGATGGGGGACCTCTGATGTGATGGGGAGGAGGACCTCTGATGTGATGGGGGACCTCTGATGTGATGGGGGAGGAGGACCTCTGATGTGAAGGGGGAGGAGGACCTCTGATGTGATGGGGGGAGGAGGACCTCTGATGTGATGGGGGGAGGAGGACCTCTGATGTGATGGGGGGTTTCTGATGTGATGGGGGGAGGAGGACCTCTGATGTGATGGGGGACCTCTGATGTGATGGGGGAGGAGGACCTCTGATGTGATGGGGGGAGGAAGACCTCTGATGTGATGGGGGGAGGAGGACCTCTGATGTGATGGGGTCTCTGATGTGATGGGAGGACCTCTGATGTGATGGGGGGGGGATTCTGATGTGATGAGGGAGCTCTGATATGATGGGGGGAGGAGGACCTCTGATGTGATGGGGGGGATTCTGATGTGATGGGGGGACCTCTGATGTGATGGGGGATTCTGATGTGATGGGGTAGGAGAACCTCTGATGTGATGGGGGGAGGAGGACCTCTGATGTGATGGGGGGAGGAGGACCTCTGATGTGATGGGGGTCTCTGATGTGATGGGGGGAGGAGGACCTCTGATGTGATGGGGGGTCTCTGATGTGATGGGGGAGGAGGACCTCTGATGTGATGGGGGGAGGAGGACCTCTGATGTGATGGGGGGTCTCTGATGTGATGGGGGGAGGAGGACCTCTGATGTGATGGGGTCTCTGATGTGATGGGAGGACCTCTTATGTGATGGGGGGGGATTCTGATGTGATGAGGGAGCTCTGATGTGATGGGGGAAGGAGGACCTCTGATGTGATGGGGGTGGATTTTGATGTGATGGGGGGTATTCTGATATGATGGGGGGGACCTCTGATGTGGTGGGAGGAGGAGGACCTCTGATGTGATGGGGGAGGAGGACCTCTGATGTGATGGGGGAGGAGGACCTCTGATGTGATGGGGGAAGGAGGACCTCTGATGTGATGGGGGGGGATTTTGATGTGATGGGGGGTATTCTGATATGATGGGGGGGACCTCTGATGTGGTGGGGGGAGGAGGACCTCTGATGTGATGGGGGAGGAGGACCTCTGATGTGATGGGGGAGGAGGACCTCTGATGTGATGGGGGAGGAGGACCTCTGATGTGATGGGGGGTCTCTGATGTGATGGGGGGAGGAGGACCTCTGATGTGATGGAGGGAGGAGGACCTCTAATGTGATGGGGGGAGGAGGACCTCTGATGTGATGGGGGAGGAGGACCTCTGATGTGATGGGGGGAGGAGGACCTCTGATGTGATGGGGGGGAGGACCTCTGATGTGATGGGGGGAGGAGGACCTCTGATGTGATGGGGGGTCTCTGATGTGATGGGGGGAGGAGGACCTCTGATGTGATGGGGGAGGAGGACCTCTGATGTGATGGGGGGAGGAGGACCTCTGATGTGATGGGGGGGGGATTCTGATGCAGTGGGGGTCTGTGAGGTGAAGGGGGGGGGCAGAGGGTAGAGAAATGCCCCTGTAGGGGACACATTACATGAGACTGTAGGGAATCTCCGCTATGAGAGGCTCCTTCACAAATCAATGTTCTCACTCAGCGCTGGGGCTCAGGGGCCACACTGCGAACACCAAAGTGGCCCCTGACCTGCAGACGGGGCCCCGGGGCTCTAATGCCTCTGACACCAGTATGTTGTACGTTCTCCTGTACTGGGAGGGGAGGCCGGCATGGTCAGTTTATATTGCAGGAAGCGGCGCTCTCCTCCACCCGCACAGCTGTTTCCTGTGTTTCATGCACAGAGGGGACGGCGGAGGGGGGGGAGGGGGGACGGCGGAGGGGGGGAGGGGGGGGGGCGATGCGGGGCCCATGCCGGGGGTTCTGTATATACAGGGGGGCGCTGACACACAGCTGCTGACCCCTCCCCCACTCTTCTCTTCTTATATCTACAATGTAAGAATACGGGAGAGACACTGACATCGGGGCCATTGTGTGCCCCCCCCCCCCCCCCCGCTCAAAGTCTAGGTTCAGTTTCTGTTTGACACAGATCAGCCCCTGGTGCGGCCTCTCACCTTTTTGACTTGCTACAAAGTTACAATGTACAGTCTGATCACCGGGGGAGGGGAGACTGAGGAAATGCTTCCTCTTGCCTGCAGCTGACTGATCACATTATCTCAGCCTGGGCAGAGTCACTGGTTTTTATTTATACATTATTATTCGGGTGTCGGGGTTACATAAGAACCCCGAGATCAGCAAATATCTTCCACATCCATGGGTCATGTGACTTCTTCCGGATCCTCGGTGGTCTTTGTGTATTTCCTCCAGTGTGAGACTTCCTGTAATAAAGACCGCCCACTGCTGATCTCTCTCCATGTGTGGGGGGATTGGTCTGGTCTCCGCCCCCTCTGGTAGTTTACTGCAGGCAGCCTGTAGTAGGTGGGGTCTGCTGGGCCCCTCCCACAGCTCTGCTCTCTCTCCATGTGCAGGGTGACTGGTCTCCGCCCCCTCCTGTTGTTTTATATAGTGGGCGGGGTCTGGTGGGCCCAGTGATGATGTCACCGCTAATGTTACAATGTAATATCTGGGTTTGTATTTGGGGCACACAGTGGATTTCCAGGCTTTGTGGCCTTACAGTATAAATATATTGAACTGCTTCTCACCCGCCGTGTTGTAGGATGGTCGGGTGGGACCGCTCTCCTTCTACGTCATGTGACCGCCTCCCATTCTTCCTGCGCAGCTCGGTGATTGGTGGTGAGATATGTCCCTCGGACGCAGATGAGGATGGCTCTTCACCATGTGATCAGCTGTGGCCAATCACAGCTCGTCACATGTAAACAAATTCTGGTTATCAACATTATATAATAAATATATTGATATACAATAATCGGCTTTCCTGTGGTGACAGGAGAATATACACTGATCATCAGTGCACCCTCGTTAGTGCCTCTTCAATGGTGCCACCCATCAGTGCTCATCGATGCCACCTTATAACTGCACCCCTCATTAGTGCCTCTTTATCAGTGCCCACCAGTGCAGCCTCATTGGTGCCCATCAGTAGAGCCTCATCAGTGCCCACCAGTGCAGCCTCATCGGTGCCCACCAGTGCAGCCTCATTGGTGCCCATCAGTAGCACCTCATAGGTGCCCACCAGTGCAGCCTCATTGGTGCCCATCAGTAGAGCCTCATCAGTGCCCACCAGTGCAGCCTCATTGGTGCCCACCAGTGCAGCCTCATCGGTGCCCACCAGTGCAGCCACATCGTGCCCACCAGTGGAGCCTCATCTGTGCCCATCAGTAGCACCTCCTCGGTGCCCACCAGTGCAGCCTCATTGGTGCCCATCAGTAGAGCCTCATCAGTGCCCACCAGTGGAGCCTCATCGGTGACCATTAGTGGAGCCTCATCGGTGCCCACCAGTGCAGCCTCATCGGTGCCCATCACTAGCGCCTCATCGGGGCCCACCACTGCAGCCTCATTGGTGCCCATCAGTAGAGCCTCATCGGTGCCCACCAGTGGAGCCTCATCGGTGCCCATCAGTAGCGCCTCATAGGTGCCCACCAGTGCAGCCTCATTGGTGCCCATCAGTAGAGCCTCATCAGTGCCCACCAGTGCAGCCTCATTGGTGCCCACCAGTGCAGCCTCATCGGTGCCCACCAGTGCAGCCACATCGTGCCCACCAGTGGAGCCTCATCTGTGCCCATCAGTAGCACCTCCTCGGTGCCCACCAGTGCAGCCTCATTGGTGCCCATCAGTAGAGCCTCATCAGTGCCCACCAGTGGAGCCTCATCGGTGACCATTAGTGGAGCCTCATCGGTGCCCACCAGTGCAGCCTCATCGGTGCCCATCACTAGCGCCTCATCGGGGCCCACCACTGCAGCCTCATTGGTGCCCATCAGTAGAGCCTCATCGGTGCCCACCAGTGGAGCCTCATCGGTGCCCATCAGTAGCGCCTCATAGGTGCCCACCAGTGCAGCCTCATCAGTGCCCACCAATGCAGCCACATCGTGCCCACCAGTGGAGCCTCATCGGTGCCCACCAGTGCAGCCTCATCGGTGCCCACCAGTGCAGCCTCATTGGTGCCCACCAGTACAGCCTTATTGGTGCCCACCAGTGGAGCCCCATCGGTGCCCACCAGTGGAGCCTCATCGGTGCCCTCCAGTGGAGCCTCATCGGTGCCACCAGTGGAGCCTCATCTGTGCATGCCAGTGGAGCCTCATCGGTGCCCGCCAGTGGAGCCTCATCGGTGCCCACCAGTGGAGCCTCATCGGTGCCCACCAGAGCAGCCTCATCGGTGCCCATCACTAGCGCCTCATCGGGGCCCACCAGTGCAGCCTCATCGGTGCCCGCCAGTGGAGCCTCATCGGTGCGCATCAGTGGAGCCTCATCGGTGCGCGTCAGTGGAGCCTCATCAGTGCCCATTAGTGGAGCCTCATCGGTGCTTATTAGTGGAGCCTCATCGGTGCCCATTAGTGGAGCCCCATCGGTGCCCATTGGTGGAGCCTCATTGGTGTGGAGTCTTATCGAGGGCCCATTAGTGGAGCCTTATCGGTGCCCACCATTGGAGCCTCATCGGTGCCCACCAGTGGAGCCTCATTGGTGCCCACCAGTGGAGCCTCATCGGTGCCCATTAGTGGAGAAGCATCGGTGCCCGCCAGTGGAGCCTCATCGGTGCCCGACAGTGGAGCCTCATCGGTGCCTGCCAGTGGAGCCTCATCGGTGCCTCATCAGTGCCCAGCAGTGGAGCCTCATCGGTGCCTACCAGTGGAGCCTCATCGGTGCTCATTAGTGGAGCCTCATCGGTGCTCATTAGTGGAGCCTCATCGGTGCTCATTAGTGGAGCCTCATCGGTGCCCACCAGTGCAGCCTCATCGGTGCCCACCAGTGCAGCCTCATCGGTGCCCATCAGTAGAGCTTCATTGGTGCCCACCAGTGCAGCCTCATCGGTGCCCATCAGTGCAGCCTCATTGGTGCCCATCAGTAGCACCTCATAGGTGCCCACCAGTGCAGCCTCATAGGTGCCCATCAGTAGAGCCTCATCAGTGCCCACCAGTGCAGCCTCATTGGTGCCCACCAGTGCAGCCTCATTGGTGCCCACCAGTGCAGCCTCATCGGTGCCCACCAGTGCAGCCACATCGTGCCCACCAGTGGAGCCTCATCTGTGCCCATCAGTAGCACCTCCTCGGTGCCCACCAGTGCAGCCTCATTGGTGCCCATCAGTAGAGCCTCATCAGTGCCCACCAGTGGAGCCTCATCGGTGACCATTAGTGGAGCCTCATCGGTGCCCACCAGTGCAGCCTCATTGGTGCTCATCACTAGCGCCTCATCGGGGCCCACCACTGCAGCCTCATTGGTGCCCATCAGTAGAGCCTCATCGGTGCCCACCAGTGGAGCCTCATCGGTGCCCATCAGTAGCGCCTCATAGGTGCCCACCAGTGCAGCCTCATCAGTGCCCACCAATGCAGCCACATCGTGCCCACCAGTGGAGCCTCATCGGTGCCCACCAGTTGAGCCTCATCGGTGCCCACCAGTGCAGCCTCATCGGTGCCCACCAGTGCAGCCTCATCGGTGCCCACCAGTGCAGCCTCATTGGTGCCCACCAGTGGAGCCTCATCTGTGCCCTCCAGTGGAGCCTCATCGGTGCCACCAGTGGAGCCTCATCGGTGCCCATTAGTGGAGCCTCATTGGTGCCCATTAGTGGAGCCTCATCGGTGCTTATTAGTGGAGCCTCATCGGTGCCCATTAGTGGAGCCCCATCGGTGCCCATTAGTGGAGCCTCATTGGTGTGGAGTCTTATCGAGGGCCCATTAGTGGAGCCTTATCGGTGCCCACCAGTGGAGCCTCATCGGTGCCCATTAGTGGAGAAGCATCGGTGCCCGCCAGTGGAGCCTCATCGGTGCCCGACAGTGGAGCCTCATCGGTGCCTGCCAGTGGAGCCTCATCAGTGCCTCATCGGTGCCCAGCAGTGGAGCCTCATCGGTGCTCATTAGTGGAGCCTCATCGGTGCTCATTAGTGTAGCCTGATCGGTGCCCACCAGTGTAGCCTGATCGGTGCCCACCAGTGGAGCCTCATCGATGCCCACCAGTGGAGCCTCATCGATGCCCACCAGTGGAGCCTCATCGATGCCTGCCAGTGGAGTCTCATTTGTGCCCATTAGTGGAGCCTCATCGGTGCCCATTAGTGGAGCCTCATCGGTGCCCACCAGTGAAGCCTCATCGAGGGCCCATTAGTGGAGCCTCTCCGGTGCCCATTAGTGGAGCCTCTCCGGTGCCCATTAGTGGAGCTTCATCGGTGCAATGGGAAGGTACGCAGTGATGCCACCACGCTCTACGAGGGGAGGACGGGCTTTTGAATGCCGGCCGGCTTTTTGTGATTTACTTTCGATGCTGTTTTAATGGATACTTTACGTAAGTGCAATTGTTTATAATATAATAAAATATCTGAATGGTTTTGCGCTATGGAGGCATCTTTCTTTTTCTGGGGCTAATGCTGGTGACATACCCGATTGCTGACCGTGGAAGTTGTTGTTTTGTGATGCCGCCATACACTGGCGATAGCAGATCAGTTAGCGCTTGACGCAAGGATAATGACACGGATGACTTATTATTAAGACTACAACCTGTTATGGATGATTTACTATTAAGGCCACTATCTAACCTGCATCTGGTAAGCGCATCTTAACCTCGGTGACGGGCACTGGGTGGTTTGCAGTATCGTGTGGATTCACCGCGGTGTCCTGATAAGAACGTACATAGTGGACTCTATTTTTCAGCTTTGGCTCTCTGCAAGCTGTTTCTTCTGTTATATATTATTTTATTTTTTTAATGTCCCTTTTGCTCAATTAATTTGTGAAATATTAATGTTATTTATACAATAGGCAACAAATATTCATTCTATGTGTGTGCTATTAATTCCTTAGGTATTTTTTATTATTGAATAGGATTAGTGGCGCAGCTTTCCAAATCTTCCTACAATTTACTCTAGTGTGTGTATCCCACTCAGAGCTGCCGCCTTTATTTTATTTTAGTTTCATTTAATAATTTATCATTATAATCTTTTTCACTAATTTAGTTTTTTCCTGAGCGCAGTTTATTTTTTATTTGTATCACCGGCTCAGGCTGGTGGTGGGGGTGTAATGGTGTGGGGGATGGGGTATCACCGGTTCAGGCTGGTGGTGGGGGTGTAATGGTGTGCGGGATGGGGTATCGCCGGTTCAGGCTGGTGGTGGGGGTGTAATGGTGTGGGGGATGGGATATCACCGGTTCAGGCTGGTGGTGGGGGTGTAATGGTGTGGGGGATGGGATATCACCGGTTCAGGCTGGTCGTGGGGGTGTAATGGTGTGGGGGTGTAATGGTGTGGGGGATGGGATATCACTGGTTCAGGCTGGTGGTGGGGGTGTAATGGTGTGGAGGATGGGGTATCACCGGTTCAGGCTGGTGGTGGGGGTGTAATGGTGTGGGGGATGGGATATCACCAGTTCAGGCTGGTGGTGGGGGTGTAATGGTGTGGGGGATGGGGTATCACCGGTTCAGGCTGGTGGTGGGGGTGTAATGGTGTGGAGGATGGGATATCTCCGGTTCAGGCTGGTGGTGGGGGTGTAATGGTGTGGGGGATGGGATATCTCCAGTTCAGGCTGGTGGTGGGGGTGTAATGGTGTGGAGGATGGGGTATCACCGGTTCAGGCTGGTGGTGGGGGTGTAATGGTGTGGGGGATGGGGTATCACCGGTTCAGGCTGGTGGTGGGGGTGTAATGGTGTGGAGGATGGGGTATCACCGGTTCAGGCTGGTGGTGGGGGTGTAATGGTGTGGGGGATGGGATATCACCGGTTCAGGCTGGTGGTGGGGGTGTAATGGTGTGGGGGATGGGATATCACCGGTTCAGGCTGGTGGTGGGGGTGTAATGGTGTGGGGGATGGGGTATCACCGGTTCAGGCTGGTGGTGGGGGTGTAATGGTGTGGGGGATGGGGTATAACTGGTTCAGGCTGGTGGTGGGGGTGTAATGGTGTGGAGGATGGGATATCTCCGGTTCAGGCTGGTGGTGGGGGTGTAATGGTGTGGGGGATGGGATATCTCCAGTTCAGGCTGGTGGTGGGGGTGTAATGGTGTGGAGGATGGGGTATCACCGGTTCAGGCTGGTGGTGGGGGTGTAATGGTGCAGGGGATGGGGTATCACCGGTTCAGGCTGGTGGTGGGGGTGTAATGGTGTGGGGGATGGGGTATCACCGGTTCAGGCTGGTGGTGGGGGTGTAATGGTGTGGGGGATGGGGGATCACCGGTTCAGGCTGGTGGTGGGGGTGTAATGGTGTGGGGGATGGGGTATCACCGGTTCAGGCTGGTGGTGGGGGTGTAAAGGTGTGGGGGATGGGGTATCACTGGTTCAGGCTGGTGGTGAGGGTGTAATGGTGTGGAGGATGGGGTATCACCGGTTCAGGCTGGTGGTGGGGGTGTAATGGTGTGGGGGATGGGATATCACCGGTTCAGGCTGGTGGTGGGGGTGTAATGGTGTGGGGGATGGGGTATCACTGGTTCAGGCTGGTGGTGGGGGTGTAATGGTGTGGGGAATGGGATATCTCCGGTTCAGGCTGGTGGTGGGGGTGTAATGGTGTGGGGGATGGGATATCGCCAGTTCAGGCTGGTGGTGGGGGTGTAATGGTGTGGGGGATGGGATATCACCAGTTCAGGCTGGTGGTGGGGGTGTAATGGTGTGGGGGATGGGATATTACCGGTTCAGGCTGGTGGTGGGGGTGTAATGGTGTGGGGAATGGGATATCACCAGTTCAGGCTGGTGGTGGGGGTGTAATGGTGTGGGGGATGGGGTATCACCGGTTCAGGCTGGTGGTGGGGGTGTAATGGTGTGGGGGATGGGATATCTCCAGTTCAGGCTGGTGGTGGGGGTGTAATGGTGTGGAGGATGGGGTATCACCAGTTCAGGCTGGTGGTGGGGGTGTAATGGTGTGGGGGATGGGGTATCACCGGTTCAGACTGGTGGTGGGGGTGTAATGGTGTGGGGGATGGGGTATCACCGGTTCAGGCTGGTGGTGGGGGTGTAATGGTGTGGAGGATGGGGTATCACCGGTTCAGGCTGGTGGTGGGGGTGTAATGGTGTGGGGGATGGGGTATCACCGGTTCAGGCTGGTGGTGGGGGTGTAATGGTGTGGGGGATGGGATATTACCGGTTCAGGCTGGTGGTGGGGGTGTAATGGTGCGGGGATGGGATATCTCCGGTTCAGGCTGGTGGTGGAGGTGTAATAGTGTGGGGGATGGGATATCACCAGTTCAGGCTGGTGGTGGGGGTGTAATAGTGTGGGGGATGGGATATCATCAGTTCAGGCTGGTGGTGGGGGTGTAATAGTGTGGGGGATGGGATATCACCAGTTCAGGCTGGTGGTGGGGGTGTAATGGTGTGGGGGATGGGGTATCACCGGTTCAGGCTGGTGGTGGGGGTGTAATGGTGTGGGGAATGGGATATCTCCGGTTCAGGCTGGTGGTGGGGGTGTAATGGTGTGGGGGATGGGATATCGCCAGTTCAGGCTGGTGGTGGGGGTGTAATAGTGTGGGGGATGGGATATCACCAGTTCAGGTTGGTGGTGGGGGTGTAATGGTGAGGGGGATGGGGTATCACCGGTTCAGGCTGGTGGTGGGGGTGTAATGGTGTGGGGGATGGGATATCACCGGTTCAGGCTGGTGGTGGGGGTGTAATAGTGTGGGGGATGGGATATCACCAGTTCAGGCTGGTGGTGGGGGTGTAATAGTGTGGGGGATGGGATATCACCAGTTCAGGCTGGTGGTGGGGGTGTAATGGTGAGGGGGATGGGGTATCACCGGTTCAGGCTGGTGGTGGAGGTGTAATAGTGCGGGGGATGGGATATCACCAGTTCAGGCTGGTGGTGGGGGTGTAATGGTGAGGGGGATGGGATATCACCGGTTCAGGCTGGTGGTGGAGGTGTAATAGTGTGGGGGATGGGATATCACCAGTTCAGGCTGGTGGTGGGGGTGTAATGGTGTGGAGGATGGGGTATCACTGGTTCAGGCTGGTGGTGGGGGTGTAATGGTGTGGGGGATGGGGTATCACCGGTTCAGGCTGGTGGTGGAGGTGTAATAGTGTGGGGGATGGGATATCACTGGTTCAGGCTGGTGGGGGTGTAATGGTGAGGGGGATGGGATATCACCGGTTCAGGCTGGTGGTGGGGGTGTAATGGTGTGGGGGATGGGGTATCACCGGTTCAGGCTGGTGGTGGGGGTGTAATGGTGCGGGGGATGGGATATCACCGGTTCAGGCTGGTGGTGGGGGTGTAATGGTGTGGGGGATGGGGTATCACCGGTTCAGGCTGGTGGTGGGGGTGTAATGGTGTGGGGGATGGGATATCACCGGTTCAGGCTGGTGGTGGGGGTGTAATGGTGTGGGGGATGGGGTATCACTGGTTCAGGCTGGTGGTGGGGGTGTAATGGTGTGGAGGATGGGATATTACCGGTTCAGGCTGGTGGTGGGGGTGTAATGGTGTGGGGGATGGGGTATTACCGGTTCGGGCTGGTGGTGGGGGTGTAATGGTGTGGGGGATGGGATATCACCGGTTCAGGCTGGTGGTGGGGGTGTAATGGTGTGGGGGATGGGATATCACTGGTTCAGGCTGGTGGTGGGGGTGTAATGGTGTGGGGGATGGGGTATTACCGGTTGGGGCTGGTGGTGGGGGTGTAATAGTGTGGGGGATGGGATATCACCGGTTCAGGCTGGTGGTGGGGGTGTAATGGTGCGGGGGATGGGGTATCACTGGTTCAGGCTGGTGGTGGGGGTGTAATGGTGTGGGGGATGGGATATCACCGGTTCAGGCTGGTGGTGGGGGTGTAATGGTGTGGAGGATGGGGTATCACTGGTTCAGGCTGGTGGTGGGGGTGTAATGGTGTGTGGGATGGGATATCACCGGTTCAGGCTGGTGGTGGGGGTGTAATGGTGTGGGGGATGGGGTATCACCGGTTCAGGCTGGTGGTGGGGGTGTAATGGTGCGGGGGATGGGATATCACTGGTTCAGGCTGGTGGTGGGGGTGTAATGGTGTGTGGGATGGGATATCACCGGTTCAGGCTGGTGGTGGGGGTGTAATAGTGTGGGGGATGGGATATCACCGGTTCAGGCTGGTGGTGGGGGTGTAATGGTGCGGGGGATGGGGTATCACTGGTTCAGGCTGGTGGTGGGGGTGTAATGGTGTGGGGGATGGGATATCACCGGTTCAGGCTGGTGGTGGGGGTGTAATAGTGTGGGGGATGGGATATCACCGGTTCAGGCTGGTGGTGGGGGTGTAATGGTGCGGGGGATGGGGTATCACTGGTTCAGGCTGGTGGTGGGGGTGTAATGGTGTGGGGGATGGGATATCACCGGTTCAGGCTGGTGGTGGGGGTGTAATGGTGTGGAGGATGGGGTATCACTGGTTCAGGCTGGTGGTGGGGGTGTAATGGTGTGTGGGATGGGATATCACCGGTTCAGGCTGGTGGTGGGGGTGTAATGGTGTGGGGGATGGGGTATCACTGGTTCAGGCTGGTGGTGGGGGTGTAATGGTGTGGGGGATGGGATATCACCGGTTCAGGCTGGTGGTGGGGGTGTAATAGTGTGGGGAATGGGATATCTCCGGTTCAGGCTGGTGGTGGGGGTGTAATAGTGTGGGGGATGGGATATCACCGGTTCAGGCTGGTGGTGGTGGTGTAATGGTGTGGGGGATGGGGTATCACCGGTTCAGGCTGGTGGTGGGGGTGTAATGGTGTGGGGAATGGGATATCTCCGGTTCAGGCTGGTGGTGGGGGTGTAATGGTGTGGGGGATGGGGTATCGCCAGTTCAGGCTGGTGGTGGGGGTGTAATAGTGTGGGGGATGGGATATCACCAGTTCAGGCTGGTGGTGGGGGTGTAATGGTGAGGGGGATGGGGTATCACCGGTTCAGGCTGGTGGTGGGGGTGTAATGGTGTGGGGGATGGGATATCACCGGTTCAGGCTGGTGGTGGGGGTGTAATAGTGTGGGGGATGGGATATCACCAGTTCAGGCTGGTGGTGGGGGTGTAATAGTGTGGGGGATGGGATATCACCAGTTCAGGCTGGTGGTGGGGGTGTAATGGTGAGGGGGATGGGGTATCACCGGTTCAGGCTGGTGGTGGAGGTGTAATAGTGCGGGGGATGGGATATCACCAGTTCAGGCTGGTGGTGGGGGTGTAATGGTGAGGGGGATGGGATATTACCGGTTCAGGCTGGTGGTGGAGGTGTAATAGTGTGGGGGATGGGATATCACCAGTTCAGGCTGGTGGTGGGGGTGTAATGGTGTGGAGGATGGGGTATCACCGGTTCAGGCTGGTGGTGGAGGTGTAATAGTGTGGGGGATGGGATATCACTGGTTCAGGCTGGTGGGGGTGTAATGGTGAGGGGGATGGGATATCACCGGTTCAGGCTGGTGGTGGGGGTGTAATGGTGTGGGGGATGGGGTATCACCGGTTCAGGCTGGTGGTGGGGGTGTAATGGTGCGGGGGATGGGGTATCACCGGTTCAGGCTGGTGGTGGGGGTGTAATGGTGTGGGGGATGGGGTATCACCGGTTCAGGCTGGTGGTCGGGGTGTAATGGTGTGGGGGATGGGGTATCACCGGTTCAGGCTGGTGGTGGGGGTGTAATGGTGCGGGGGATGGGGTATCACTGGTTCAGGCTGGTGGTGGGGGTGTAATGGTGTGGGGGATGGGGTATCACCGGTTCAGGCTGGTGGTGGAGGTGTAATAGTGTGGGGGATGGGATATCACTGGTTCAGGCTGGTGGGGGTGTAATGGTGAGGGGGATGGGATATCACCGGTTCAGGCTGGTGGTGGGGGTGTAATGGTGTGGGGGATGGGGTATCACCGGTTCAGGCTGGTGGTGGGGGTGTAATGGTGCGGGGGATGGGGTATCACCGGTTCAGGCTGGTGGTGGGGGTGTAATGGTGTGGGGGATGGGGTATCACCGGTTCAGGCTGGTGGTGGGGGTGTAATGGTGTGGGGGATGGGGTATCACCGGTTCAGGCTGGTGGTGGGGGTGTAATGGTGCGGGGGATGGGGTATCACTGGTTCAGGCTGGTGGTGGGGGTGTAATGGTGTGGGGGATGGGGTATCACCGGTTCAGGCTGGTGGTGGAGGTGTAATAGTGTGGGGGATGGGATATCACTGGTTCAGGCTGGTGGGGGTGTAATGGTGAGGGGGATGGGATATCACCGGTTCAGGCTGGTGGTGGGGGTGTAATGGTGTGGGGGATGGGGTATCACCGGTTCAGGCTGGTGGTGGGGGTGTAATGGTGCGGGGGATGGGGTATCACCGGTTCAGGCTGGTGGTGGGGGTGTAATGGTGCGGGGGATGGGATATCACCGGTTCAGGCTGGTGGTGGGGGTGTAATGGTGTGGGGGATGGGGTATCACCGGTTCAGGCTGGTGGTGGGGGTGTAATGGTGTGGGGGATGGGATATCACCGGTTCAGGCTGGTGGTGGGGGTGTAATGGTGTGGGGGATGGGGTATCACTGGTTCAGGCTGGTGGTGGGGGTGTAATGGTGTGGGGGATGGGGTATTACCGGTTCGGGCTGGTGGTGGGGGTGTAATGGTGTGGGGGATGGGATATCACCGGTTCAGGCTGGTGGTGGGGGTGTAATGGTGTGGGGGATGGGATATCACCGGTTCAGGCTGGTGGTGGGGGTGTAATGGTGTGGGGGATGGGGTATTACCGGTTCGGGGTGTAATAGTGTGGGGGGTGTAATGGTGTGGGGGATGGGGTATCACTGGTTTAGACTGGTGGTGGGGGGTGTAATGGTGTGGGGGATGGGATATCACCGGTTCAGGCTGGTGGTGGGGGTGTAATGGTGCGGGGGATGGGGTATCACTGGTTCAGGCTGGTGGTGGGGGTGTAATGGTGTGTGGGATGGGATATCACCGGTTCAGGCTGGTGGTGGGGGTGTAATGGTGTGGGGGATGGGATATCACCGGTTCAGGCTGGTGGTGGGGGTGTAATGGTGTGGGGGATGGGGTATCACCGGTTCAGGCTGGTGGTGGGGGTGTAATGGTGTGGGGAATGGGGTATCACCGGTTCAGGCTGGTGGTGGGGGTGTAATGGTGCGGGGGATGGGATATCACCGGTTCAGGCTGGTGGTGGGGGTGTAATGGTGTGGGGGATGGGGTATCACCGGTTCAGGCTGGTGGTGGGGGTGTAATGGTGTGGGGGATGGGATATCACCGGTTCAGGCTGGTGGTGGGGGTGTAATGGTGTGGGGGATGGGGTATCACTGGTTCAGGCTGGTGGTGGGGGTGTAATGGTGTGGGGGATGGGGTATTACCGGTTCGGGCTGGTGGTGGGGGTGTAATGGTGTGGGGGATGGGATATCACCGGTTCAGGCTGGTGGTGGGGGTGTAATGGTGTGGGGGATGGGATATCACCGGTTCAGGCTGGTGGTGGGGGTGTAATGGTGGGGGGGATGGGAAATCACCGGTTCAGGCTGGTGGTGGGGGTGTAATGGTGGGGGGGATGGGATATCACCGGTTCAGGCTGGTGGTGGGGGTGTAATGGTGCGGGGGATGGGATATCACCGGTTCAGGCTGGTGGTGGGGGTGTAATAGTGTGGGGGATGGGATATCACCGGTTCAGGCTGGTGGTGGGGGTGTAATGGTGCGGGGGATGGGGTATCACTGGTTCAGGCTGGTGGTGGGGGTGTAATGGTGTGGGGGATGGGGTATTACCGGTTCGGGCTGGTGGTGGGGGTGTAATGGTGTGGGGGATGGGATATCACCAGTTCAGGCTGGTGGTGGGGGTGTAATGGTGTGGAGGATGGGGTATCACTGGTTCAGGCTGGTGGTGGGGGTGTAATGGTGTGGGGGATGGGGTATCACCGGTTCAAGCTGGTGGTGGAGGTGTAATAGTGTGGGGGATGGGATATCACCAGTTCAGGCTGGTGGTGGGGGTGTAATGGTGTGGGGGATGGGGTATCACCGGTTCAGGCTGGTGGTGGGGGTGTAATGGTGTGGGGAATGGGGTATCACCGGTTCAGGCTGGTGGTGGGGGTGTAATGGTGCGGGGGATGGGATATCACCGGTTCAGGCTGGTGGTGGGGGTGTAATGGTGTGGGGGATGGGGTATCACCGGTTCAGGCTGGTGGTGGGGGTGTAATGGTGTGGGGGATGGGATATCACCGGTTCAGGCTGGTGGTGGGGGTGTAATGGTGTGGGGGATGGGGTATCACTGGTTCAGGCTGGTGGTGGGGGTGTAATGGTGTGGGGGATGGGGTATTACCGGTTCGGGCTGGTGGTGGGGGTGTAATGGTGTGGGGAATGGGATATCACCGGTTCAGGCTGGTGGTGGGGGTGTAATGGTGTGGGGGATGGGATATCACCGGTTCAGGCTGGTGGTGGGGGTGTAATAGTGTGGGGGATGGGATATCACCGGTTCAGGCTGGTGGTGGGGGTGTAATAGTGTGGGGGATGGGATATCACCGGTTCAGGCTGGTGGTGGGGGTGTAATGGTGCGGGGGATGGGGTATCACTGGTTCAGGCTGGTGGTGGGGGTGTAATGGTGTGGGGGATGGGGTATTACCGGTTCGGGCTGGTGGTGGGGGTGTAATGGTGTGGGGGATGGGATATCACCAGTTCAGGCTGGTGGTGGGGGTGTAATGGTGTGGAGGATGGGGTATCACTGGTTCAGGCTGGTGGTGGGGGTGTAATGGTGTGGGGGATGGGGTATCACCGGTTCAGGCTGGTGGTGGAGGTGTAATAGTGTGGGGGATGGGATATCACCAGTTCAGGCTGGTGGTGGGGGTGTAATAGTGTGGGGGATGGGATATCACCGGTTCAGGCTGGTGGTGGGGGTGTAATAGTGTGGGGGATGGGATATCACCGGTTCAGGCTGGTGGTGGGGGTGTAATGGTGCGGGGGATGGGGTATCACTGGTTCAGGCTGGTGGTGGGGGTGTAATGGTGTGGGGGATGGGGTATTACCGGTTCGGGCTGGTGGTGGGGGTGTAATGGTGTGGGGGATGGGATATCACCAGTTCAGGCTGGTGGTGGGGGTGTAATGGTGCGGGGGATGGGGTATCACTGGTTCAGGCTGGTGGTGGGGGTGTAATGGTGTGGGGGATGGGGTATTACCGGTTCGGGCTGGTGGTGGGGGTGTAATGGTGTGGGGGATGGGGTATCACCGGTTCAGGCTGGTGGTGGGGGTGTAATGGTGTGGAGGATGGGGTATCACTGGTTCAGGCTGGTGGTGGGGGTGTAATGGTGTGGGGGATGGGGTATCACCGGTTCAGGCTGGTGGTGGAGGTGTAATAGTGTGGGGGATGGGATATCACCAGTTCAGGCTGGTGGTGTGGGTGTAATGGTGTGGGGGATGGGATATCCCCGGTTCAGGCTGGTGGTGGGGGTGTAATGGTGTGGGGGATGGGATATCACCGGTTCAGGCTGGTGGTGGGGGTGTAATGGTGTGGGGGATGGGATATCACCGGTTCAGGCTGGTGGTGGGGGTGTAATGGTGTGGGGGATGGGGTATCACCGGTTCAGGCTGGTGGTGGGGGTGTAATGGTGCGGGGGATGGGATATCACCGGTTCAGGCTGGTGGTGGGGGTGTAATGGTGTGGGGGATGGGGTATCACCGGTTCAGGCTGGTGGTGGGGGTGTAATGGTGTGGGGGATGGGATATCACCGGTTCAGGCTGGTGGTGGGGGTGTAATGGTGTGGGGGATGGGATATCACCGGTTCAGGCTGGTGGTGGGGGTGTAATGGTGTGGGGGATGGGATATCACCGGTTCAGGCTGGTGGTGGGGGTGTAATGGTGCGGGGGATGGGATATCACCGGTTCAGGCTGGTGGTGGGGGTGTAATGGTGTGGGGGATGGGCAGGGCAGGACTTAGGGTGGTGGGGGCCCCTGGGCTTGAGTCACTTTCGGGCCCTACCTTCTATACATTACCATATTTATCGGCGTATAACAGGTGCTGGCATATAATACGCACACCAAGTTTAGGAGGGAATTTTAAGAATAAAACTTTTAGGAGGAAAGATTAAGGAAAAAAATTACATTTAAATGCCCATCAATGCAGCCTTGTCATTACAGTCTTGAAGTTTAAAAATGGCGCCGCCGAGATACAGAGTCCTGTGTATCTCAGCAGCTCTCGGGCCCTCTCGCAGTCCCGAGCGGAGCCGATTGTAATCGAGTGTACTCGGCTTGGTTCACAGTCATGCCCAGTCCCCGTGTTATGTCCATCACAGGGCGGGACTGGGCATAACTGTGAGTGGAGCCGAGCTGGGCACACTCAAGTATGTATCTTGGCGGGGCCCCCTATTGGGTGGGGCCCATGGGCTTGAGCCCAGTCAAGCCCAATGGTAAGTCCTGCCCTGGGGATGGGATATCACCGGTTCAGGCTGGTGGTGGGGGTGTAATGGTGCGGGGGATGGGATATCACCGGTTCAGGCTGGTGATGGGGGTGTAATGGTGCGGGGGATGGGATATCACTGGTTCAGGCTGGTGGTGGGGGTGTAATGGTGCGGGGGATGGGATATCACTGGTTCAGGCTGGTGGTGGGGGTGTAATGGTGCGGGGGATGGGATATCACCGGTTCAGGCTGGTGGTGGGGGGTGTAATGGTGTGGGGGATGGGGTATCACTGGTTCAGGCTGGTGGTGGGGGTGTAATAGTGTGGGGGATGGGATATCACTGGTTCAGGCTGGTGGTGGGGGTGTAATAGTGTGGGGGATGGGATATCACTGGTTCAGGCTGGTGGTGGGGGTGTAATAGTGTGGGGGATGGGGTACCTGAGTATTGTTGCTGACCATGTCCATCCCTTTATGACTACAGTCTCCCCATCTTCTGATGGCTCCTCCCAGCAGGATAATGCACCATGTCACAAAGCTCCAATCATCTCACCACTGGACAATGAGGTCCCTGTCCTCCAATGTCCTCCACACTCACCACATCCCATCCTATAGAGCACCTTTGGGATGTGGTGGAACGGGAGATTCGGCATCATGGATGTGCAGCCGACAAATCTGCAGGAAGTGTGTGAAGTCATCAGGTCACTATGGAGCAAAATCTCTGAGGAACGTTCCCAACACCTTGTTGCGTCTATGCCACCAAGAATGGAGGCCAAAGGGGGTCCAAGCCGGGACTAGTGAGGGGGACCTATTAAAAATGGGCAGCAGTGGCGGTGCGTCCATAAGGGGGCAGGGAGGGAACGTCGTCTATATATTGTTTGTATTCCCTCTGGTGGCACATTGAAGGTCCCGTTGGGTTCCTCCTTCTACCACCTTGGAGGAGATGAAGGGGAAGTTCTTAGGATATAAACCAATCGTATTGGTCCGGCTTGTGTCCTGTGAGTTGTGGGTTGAATTATTGGAGGTTCTTTGGGACCTGAAAGGTTCTTCCATGTAGAGGAGGGTGAGAAGGTTCCGGTAGTGAGTACGGGCCGGTGTCGGGGCTCGGCGTGTTGCGGAGGGAGCGTTGCTCCGAGAGGGTTAAGCTCTGGATGCTCGGCAGTGGAAGACGTATAATTGGTATTTTTCATGCAAGGCTGACAAGGCTCTGATTATATTACCCGGCACCGTCTTCCGCCGTTTGCCGAGGCGGCTGGGGAAACGCCGGCTAATAAGCATGTTTCATGTGACAGCTCTACCGCTCTGACTGGAGGGGCGCTTTGTGGAGATGAGACTCGGGAAAACACGGTGACAAGTATGTCATCCCCAATGAGGAGGTAGAGATGACAGAGAACCAACGTCACCTGTGATGTGAGGTGCCCGACACATATGAACAGATATAGTCGTGCCCAACTAAAGGGCGACTATGGTGACAGCACCATAATGCTGAAGGATACCCAGAATGTGCCACCTTAACCTCCTACAATTTCTATATGTCCCGTCTTATCCAGAGACACAACCAGACTACTCCTTCACTCCCTACTTATCTCTTCCCTGGACTAGTGCTACTTCACCCTTGTTGGCCAACCTCTACGCAGGACCTCACCCCTTCCATCCATCATGAAGGCTGGCATTAGGCTCATTCACCTCATTCAACCGCTCAGTGACCTCCACCCCTCTCTACCAATCCCTCCATTGGCCTCCACTCAGTGTCCTTCACCCCTCTCTGCCAATCCCTCCATTGGTCTCCATTCAGTGTCCTCCACCCCTCTCTGCCAATCCCTCCATTGGTCTCCACTCAGTGCCCTTCACCCCTCTCTGCCAATCCCTCCATTGGCCTCCATTCAGTGTCCTCCACCCCTCTCTACCAATCCCTCCATTGGTCTCCACTCAGTGCCCTTCACCCCTCTCTGCCAATCCCTCCATTGGCCTCCATTCAGTGTCCTCCACCCCTCTCTACCAATCCCTCCATTGGTCTCCACTCAGTGCCCTTCACCCCTCTCTGCCAATCCCTCCATTGGCCTCCATTCAGTGTCCTCCACCCCTCTCTGCCAATGCCTCCATTGGCCTCCACTCAGTGTCCTTTACCCCTCTCTGCCAATGCCTCCATTGGCCTCCACTCAGTGTCCTTCACCCCTCTCTGCCAATCCCTCCATCGGTCTCCACTCAGTGTCCTCCACCCCTCTCTGCCAATCCCTCCACTGGTCCCCACTCAGTGCCCTTCTCCCTCTCTGCCAATCCCTCCACTGACCACTATTCAGTGTCTCCACCCCTCTCTCCTAATCCCTCCACTGACCTCCACTCAGTGCCCTCCACCCCTCTTTGGCAATCCCTCCACTAGGTGTCCTACACCCCTCTCTGCCAATCCCTCCACTTGTCTCCACTCAGTGCCCTCCACCCCTCTCTGCCAATCCCCCCACTCAATGTCCTCCATCCCTCTCTGCCAATCCCCACACTCAGTGCCCTCCACCCCTCTCTACCAATCTCCCCACTCAGTGTCCTCCACCCCTCTCTGCCAATACCCCAACTCAGTGTCCTCCATCCCTCTCAGCCAATCCCCCCACTTAGTGCCCTCCACGCCTCTCTGCCAATCCCCCCACTCAGTGCCCTCCACCCCTCTCTTCCAATCCCCCCACTCAGTGCCCTCCACCCCTCTCTACCAATCCCCCCACTCAGTGCCCTCCACCCCTCTCTACCAATCCCCCCACTCAGTGCCCTCCCCCCCTCTCTACCAATCCCCCCACTCAGTGCCCTCCACCCCTCTCTGCCAATACCCCCACTCAATGTCCTCCATCCCTCTCTGCCAATCCCCCCACTTAGTGCCCTCCACCCCTCTCTGCCAATCCCCCCACTCAGTGCCCTCCACCCCTCTCTACCAATCCCCCCACTCAATGCCCTCCACCCCTCTCTGCCAATCCCTCCATTGGTCTCCACTCAGTGCCCTCAACCCCTCTCTGCCAATCCTTCCAATGGCCTCCACTCAGTCCCCTTCACCCCTCTCTGCCAATCCCTCCATTGGCCTCCATTCAGTGTCCTCCACCCCTCTCTGCCAATGCCTCCATTGGCCTCCACTCAGTGCCCTTCACCCCTCTCTGCCAATCCCTCCATTGGTCTCCACTCAGTGGCCTCCACCCCTCTCTGCCAATCCATCCACTGGTCCCCACTCAGTGCCCTTCACCCTCTCTGCCAATCCCTCCACTGACCACTACTCAGTGTCTCCACCCCTCTCTCCTAATCTCTCCCCTGACCTCCACTCAGTGTCCTACACCCCTCTCTGCCAATCCCTACACTTGTCTATACTCAGTGCCCTCCACCCCTCTCTGCCAATCCCCCCACTCAGTGTCCTCCATCCCTCTCTGCCAATCCTTCCACTGGCCTCCACTCAGTGTCCTTCACCCCTCTCTGCCAATCCCTCCACTGGTCCCCACTCAGTGCCCTCCACCCCTCTCTGCCGATCCCTCCACTCAGTGCCCTCAACCCCTCTCTGCCAATCCCTCCACTCAGTGCCCTCTGCCAATCCCTCCACTCAGTGCCCTCTACCACTCTGAAAATCCCTCCACTGGTCCCCACTCAGTGCCCTCAACACTCTCTGCCAATCCCTCCACTGACCTCCACTCAGTGCCCTCCACCCCTCTTTGTCAATCCCTCCACTCAGTGTCCTCCACCCCTCTCTGCCAGTCCCTCCACTCAGTGCCCTCCACCCCTCTGCCAATCCCTCCACTGGTTTCCACTCTGTGCCCCCCCCCCCCCCCGCCAATCCCTCCACTGGCCTCCAGTCCTCTCTGCCAATCCCTCCACTTGTCTGCATTCAGTGTCCTCCACCCCTCTCTGCCAATCCCTCCACTTAGTGTCCTCCACCCCTCTCTGCCAATCCCTCCACTCAGTACCCTCCACCCCTCTGCCAATCCCTCCACTGGTTTTCATGCTGTGCCCCCCCCCCTGCCAATCCCTCCACTCCTCTCTGCCAATCCCTCCACTGGCCTTCACTCAGTGTCCACCCTCTCTCTGCGTATCTCTTGCCTGGTCTACTGCAACTTCATCCTTGTTGAACGACCTCTATGCAGACTACCCCCCTTCCATCTTTCATGAAGGCTGTCATTAGACTCATTCACCCTACCAACTGCTCAATGCCCTCCACCTCTCTCTACCAATCCATCCACTCACCTTTGCTTAGTTTCCTCCAATTCCTTCACTGGCCTCCATTCAGTGTCCTCCACCCCTTTCTGCCAATTCCTCCACTGGTCTCCATTCAGTGTCCTCCACCCCTCTCTGCCAATCCCTCCACTGGCCTCCGTTCAGTGTCCTCCACCCATCTCTACCAATCCCTCCACTGGCCTCCGTTCAGTGTCCTCCACCCCTTTCTGCCAATTCCTCCACTGGCCTCTGCTCAGTGTCCTCCACCCCTCTATACCAATCCTGTCTCCCTCTTCACCTCTTCCCATTCTCACCCCCAGGACTTTTCCAGAGCCTCTCCCACCCTCTTAAATGCCCTGCACCAATTTTAGTTCCAAGACCTATTGCTCCCTCATCACCTTCTCCCATGCTCATCTCCAGGACTATTCCAGAGCCCCTCCCTGCCCCTGGAACTCCTTACCCCAATTTCTGTCCCAAGACCTCCTGCTCTATAGCTCCCTGACCTCCTTCTCCCATGCTTACCCCCAGGTCTTCTCCTAGAGCCTTTCCCTTCTTCTTACCCCAGTTTCTGTCCCAAGACCTCCTACTTCCTCATTGTTTCCTCCCATACTTGCATGCAGGACTTCCCCAGAGCCTGTCCTTTCCTCTGTAACTCCCTACCTCCATCTGTCCAACTATCTTTTACTCTGCCAGGTGATCCCTGAAAACTCATCTCTTTAGGGAAGCCTATCCCACCTCCACCTAACAACTGTACTTTTTCTTACTCTATCGGTTCATCGCCCCCCAACAGTCATTACCTTTTGTATCACTTGCCCCTCCCTTTTTAGATTGTAAGCTCTCATGAGCACTTCCCTCCTACCCCTCTTGTCTTGAACGGTAATGTAACTGTACTGACGATCTTTTTATTGTAAAGCTCTGTGAAAACTGTGTATAATAATAATAATAATTGTTATATATCTGCCATAGGTCGGTATTGTAACAGGACGTGGGATGGCTGGTTATGTTGGGGCGATACGGCTATAGGAGAAATTTCCGAGCAGCGATGTCCCGATTACTTCCAGGACTTTGACCCCACTGGTAAGTACTAACATTAAAATCAGCAATAATTAATTATATTCTCTAATAGAAGTTATAACCAGTGGTGTATTTTGGCTTTGTGCTGCTCTAGGCAAGACTAAAATCGGACGCCCCCCTCCCCCCTCTGCATTTGTCCCACCCCAACCACGCTATACCGTTCTTGACTCGGGGTCTGATGAGGAAGCTGCAGCCATTCACAGTGAACAGCTGTGACTTCCTCATCAGACCCTGAGACATAATTCGTCCAAGTGCCACATGTGTGGGCAATGGGGCAGGGGATGGGATCAGCCGGGCAGAGGACAGGGTCAGTAGGGCAGAGCATGTGAGTCAATGAGGTAGAGGATGGGGTCAGCAGGGTGTAGGACAGGGGTCAGTAGGGCAAAGAATGGGGGGCGGGGCTCTCAGCAGAGCTGTTCCTTTCCACACCGGGCAGAGCATGGAGTCAGTGGGGCAGGGGATGGGGTCAGCGGGGCATAGGACGGGGTCAGTAGGGCAGAGAATGGAGTCAGTGGGGCAGGGGATGTGGTCAGCGGGGCACAGAATGGGGTCAGAGGGATGGGGTCAATAGGGCAGAGCATGGAGTCAGCAGGGCAGAGCATGGAGTCAGCAGGGGACATAGGATGGAGTCAGCAGGGGACATAGGATGGAGTCAGCAGGGGACATAGGATGGAGTCAGCAGGGGACATAGGATGGGGTCAGTAGGGCAGAGGACAGGGTCAGTAGGGCAGAGGACAGGGTCAGTAGGGCAGAGTATGGAATAAGCAGAGCAGGGGATGGGGTCAGCAGGGCACAGAATAGGGTCTGCAGCACATTACAGCATGGGCGGCACTGTCTGCAGCACATTACAACATTGGCGTCACTGTCTACAGCACATTACAGCTTGGGCGGCACTGTCTGCAGCACATTACAGCATGGGCGGCACTGTCTGCAGCACATTACAGCATGGGCGGCACTGTCTGCAGCACATTACAGCATGGGCGGCACTGTCTGCAGCACATTACAGCATGGGCGGCACTGTCTGCAGCACATTACAGCATGGGCGGCACTGTCTGCAGCACATTACGGCATTGGCAGCAAGGGTGACACTATGGACCATAACACATGTGCTACCTGCATACAGTGCCACCCATGACGCCAATGCCATATTGTGCTGCAGACAGTGCCACCCATGATGATGCTAATGCCATAACGCATGTGCTACCTGCATACAGTGCCACCCATGCATAATGCATTGATACCGAACATGTCACGCTTCAAAATTTTGCCCGCTCGTGGAATGGCGACAAACTTTACCCTTAAAAATCTCCATAGGCAACGTTTAAAAAATTGTACAGATTGCATGTTTTAAGTTAAGTTGTTTAAAGAGAAAAAAAAAATCGTGCCACTTTTATTCCTATTACAAGAAATCTAAACATCCCTTGTAATAGAAAAAAAGCATGACAGGACCCCTTAAATATGAGATCTGGGGGGTCAAAAAGATCTCAGATCTCATATTTACACTAAAATGCAAAAAATAAAAAAATAAAAAATAAATAAAAATTGTCATTTTGAATTATTATTTTTTTCTAAAAATGGCCATTTAAGAGCTATGGGCGGAAGCTTCCGCCCTGCAATGGTATGGAGACGGTATGGAGACGGGTGGGGGGGCATCTTCCCCCTCCCTCGTCTCCACACCCAGCCAGCAGAAGGATCCGATCGCCTCTGCCGCTGCCGACGGCTCCGGTAAATGGCGCGGCGGGTGGGCCCCTCTCCCACCGCCGATAAACGCGATCTCCGGATGAATCCGCCGCAGAGATCGCTCTTATCGGAAACTGGACCACCCTCTGAAGAAGAGGATACCGGGGGGTTATGGTAGCTAGCTGCTGCCATAACAAAGATATCCCTCTTCAAAGTTGGGAAGTATATCGGCGTGCGGCGGTCCGGAAGCGGTTAAATGTAACCGTAATCGCTACACTTAGAGGCTGAGGCTGTGACATGACGCTACTTGTATATCAAGACATCGCTTGTATATCAAGTCAAAATGTATTTAAAAGTGTTTGTCTTGCAAAATGGTCTCAAACCAAGGTTTTACCGTGTGTGTGTGTGTGTGTGTGTGTGTGTGTGTGTGTGTGTGTGTGTGTGTGTGTGTATAGATATAGATATAGATAGATATATCATTTTTATTTTATTTTATTTTTTGATTGCATAAAATATAAAATACATTTTTACAAAAAGAAAAGAAAGCTGCTATAAAATGATCCATGAATTCAACAAAACCAACTGCCCGCGGTTTCCTCCCTCACTCCACGGGTGGGTCACCACTTGACATGCTCTACTTCATCCTCCCTACTTATATGGGGAGCCAAAAGTGACCACAAATCCCTCAGCAATCAACCACCGGGACGTGGTGAGAGGAAAGCAATGCTGCGTACAACGTGAGAACATGAACAACCAGCAGCATGATAAACCCAACAACAAGAATACACAGTAATTATAGGCCATAGCACATAAGTACAAAGTTCTTTTAAAGCTCAACTCCAGGTCCCAGGGCCTACTGGATGTATATTATACTTTTAATTTTTATTTTATTTTTTTATTTTTTAAGATGCTTTCAGCTTAATCACATTATAGGGGCCAATTTTACAAAACATTTCTGCAAGCTGAACAAAATTTCACAGTATGTGTCCTAATAGATTCATTCTGCAGCATCCTCTCCATCTAGTGGACAAAGTGCGGTATAGTTTTCGGAAATATAACTCCGGGAGAAACATATACCATCACTTTGTCCACTACATGGCCACGTTTGGTATAAGTCATGTAGAGAAATATACATTTTGATGGTATTACGGATTGCAACTCGCTTCCTCAGGAGCCACACCTTTTGTCCCTCATGAAAACAGCTTCCTCAGGGAGAAAAGCCTGAGCAAATAGACACCTTCTTCAACCACAGAGTTCTTTCCTCAACTCGAAGGGGGTTATAGCATGTGGCACCGCCCATAGCCTACTACATCCAGATATGCTAACGCCCCCCATGCATTGTCAGAGTATTAAAATAAGAAAAAGTGCCACTTGCCCAATCCCAGCAAGAAGTCCATGTGTCGCAGTCAAGGGTCAGACTCAGGGACCAGTAGCTATAGCAGTAGAGAGGCTCCCACTGACCAGCTAGATGAGTAAACAAGCAGGTCAGCCTGGCGGATGACGCAGATTCACCTGAAGTGTGGGGTCCAAGCGCTAATCGGTGTTCACAGAACTCCTGATGGTGTGGATGGGTTTTGCCGTGTCTTAGTACCAGGTCACGGTCTTCAGGATCGCCCCACCAGGAGATGAGCAAGCCGGGGTCCAGTAGTAGCAGGTAGGGATCAAGCAGAAGCGTAGTCAGTAAACAAGCCAAAGGTTGGTAGCAAGTGTTTTCAGGTTGGAAGTAGAAGCGTAGTTGAGGAACAAGCCAAAAGTCGGTAGCAAGTGTTTTCAGGTTGGAATTAAGTAGAAGCGTAGTTGAGGAACAAGCCAAAGGTTGGTAATGCGTGGTTGCAGGTAGGGATCAAGCGGAAGAGTAGTCAAGGATGACGTGGGCTCACCCAACGTGCGGGGTCTAAGAGTAGCACAGCCCCATAGGGACTGCAGATGAACATGGATCCCCCACTCCTGCACAGCCAGCCACGCCAAATTATCACAAGCACCCAGAGTCGGAGAACAGTCGGTGACTTTGTTTTTGTTATTCATTGAGGGTTATTAATAACTTGGATAGGGTTGGGAGGTTATAGGATGCCCACTTGATTTTAGCAAAACGTTCAACAACTTTAGGGACTAGTGATGGACGAACTTCCGACGGGACGTTTCGCGAACGCGAAACGCGAACGGACACAAACGTTCGCGAAAACGACCGTTCGCCGCGGGCTCCATTGACTTCAATGGGAGGCGAATTTCGCAAACCTTTAGGTCGAATTTGCGGCCACGGGGTAATTATTAGGGGGTAGCACGTAGTCCCACCACCTGGACAATAGCATAATACATGTATGAGGTGAATTTGGGATCGATAACTACAAGCATTTTTTTTTTATTTGGGAAATTGTTCTGACAATTCAGGACTATGGAGCTAATGAAGGCAATGGAGGAGAGGGAAGGTCAGGGACCAGGGTAGGCAAACAAGAGGGTGCAGGAGATACAGAGCACTGACAGCAGCACCGTAATACAGAGCACTGACATCAGCACCGTGACATACAGCGCTGACAGCAGCTCCGTGACATACAGCGCTGACAGCAGCTCCGTGACATACAGCGCTGACAGCAGCTCCGTGACATACAGCGCTGACAGCAGCTCCGTGACATACAGCGCTGACAGCAGCACCGTGACATACAGCGCTGACAGCAGCTCCGTGACATACAGCGCTGACAGCAGCTCCGTGACATACAGCGCTGACAGCAGCTCCGTGACATACAGCACTGACAGCAGCTCCGTGACATACAGCGCTGACAGCAGCTCCGTGACATACAGCGCTGACAGCAGCACCGTGACATACAGCGCTGACAGCAGCTCCGTGACATACAGCGCTGACAGCAGCTCCGTGACATACAGCGCTGACAGCAGCTCCGTGACATACAGCGCTGACAGCAGCTCCGTGACATACAGCGCTGACAGCAGCTCCGTGACATACAGCGCTGACAGCAGCTCCGTGACATACAGCGCTGACAGCAGCTCCGTGACATACAGCGCTGACAGCAGCTCCGTGACATACAGCGCTGACAGCAGCTCCGTGACATACAGCGCTGACAGCAGCTCCGTGACATACAGCGCTGACAGCAGCTCCGTGACATACAGCGCTGACAGCAGCTCCGTGACATACAGCGCTGACAGCAGCACCGTGACATACAGCGCTGACAGCAGCTCCGTGACATACAGCGCTGACAGCAGCTCCGTGACATACAGCGCTGACAGCAGCTCCGTGACATACAGCACTGACAGCAGCTCCGTGACATACAGCGCTGACAGCAGCTCCGTGACATACAGCGCTGACAGCAGCACCGTGACATACAGCGCTGACAGCAGCTCCGTGACATACAGCGCTGACAGCAGCTCCGTGACATACAGCGCTGACAGCAGCTCCGTGACATACAGCGCTGACAGCAGCTCCGTGACATACAGCGCTGACAGCAGCTCCGTGACATACAGCGCTGACAGCAGCTCCGTGACATACAGCGCTGACAGCAGCTCCGTGACATACAGCGCTGACAGCAGCTCCGTGACATACAGCGCTGACAGCAGCTCCGTGACATACAGCGCTGACAGCAGCTCCGTGACATACAGCGCTGACAGCAGCACCGTAAGCAGCCCCAGGAGGAAGTCAGCACAGCACAGGGATGGTGTGATCCCCTCATAATAAGAACCCCCAGGAGGAAGTCAGCACAGCACAGGGATGGTGGGAGCCCCTCATAATAAGAACACCCAGGAGGAAGTCAGCACAGCACAGGGATGGTGGGAACCCCTCATAATAAGCAGCCCCAGTAGAAATATGACACCGCTCAACCTCTTCAAAGAGGAGGGTAGGGGCATATAGTACGGTGTGCTTTTTTGGGTCAGGGAAGTGAGCCAAATGAATTAAGAAGGTCTGTGTGCTTGATTCCAAAAATTGTTTATAGACATATACATGGTCTACTGATCACATGTGTTGAATTCCTCCGAGATCCATGCCTCATTCATTTTTAGAAATGTGAGGTAGTTAACACTGTGGTGAGCTAGGCGAGTACGCTTATCGGTCACAATCCCCCCTGCTGCGCTGAACGTCCTTTCGGACAGGACACTGGATGAGGGGCAAGCCAACAGTTCGATTGCAAATTGGGCAAGCTCTGGCCAGAGGTCAAGCCTGCCCACCCAGTAGTCTAGGGGTTCATCACTCCTCAGAGCGTCCACATCGGCCGTTAACCCAATGTAGTCGGACACCTGACGGTCTAGGCGTTCCCTGATGCTGGATCCGGATGACACCTGTCGATGGGTCGGCTGAAAGAATGACCTCATATCCGAAGTCACCAACACATCTTCAAACCGGCCTCTTCTTGCAGGCGCTGTTGGATTGGTACCCGCAAATCCTTCTCTGGGAGTGGGAATTGCTCCTCTGCCAGCGCACGCAAAAGCAGAATGCAGCATTTCTCGAAGCAAGGCCTGGAAGTGCTGCATTCTGACAGCCCTCTGCGACGGCGGTAACATTTCCGCCATTTTGTGTTTGTACCGGGGGTCTAAGTACGTTGCCACCCAGTACTGGTCCTTGACCCTCATGCTTTTTATACGGGGGTCCCTATTAAAACACTGGAGCATGAAGGCCCCCATTTGCACTAAAGTGGAAGCGGTGTGGTGGCCTGGCTCCTGCTCATCATCCAGGATAATGTCGTCCTCTTCATTCTCCTCTCCCCATCCTCGCACAACAGGGATCCCAGAAAGGTTTAAAGCATGCTCTTCTTGCTCCTGCTCATCCGCCCCGGCACCATCCTCCTCTGACTCCTCATCAGACTCCTGTTGTTGACTTGTCTCAGATAGAGTAGCCCCCCCTGGGAATTCATCCAGCATTGCGACTTCCTCATCTTCCCGCTCCTGCTCCTCCACAGCCTGATCAATGACACGACGCAATGCACGCTCCAGAAAGAAGGCATAAGGTACCATGTCACTGATGGCGCCATGGCTGCGACTGACCAGTTTGGTGATCTCCTCAAATGGCCGCAGAAGTCTGCATGTGTCGCGCATGAGCAGCCACTGGCGCGGTGAAAAAAAACCCAGCTCCCCAGAACCGTTTCTTTCGCAGAGTTCATACAGGTAGACGTTAACTGCACGTTTCTGCTGGAGCAGCCTATCAAGCATATAGAAGGTTGAGTTCCATCGCGTCGGGCAATCGCAAATAAGACGTCTGACCGGCAGATGGTGTCGCCGCTGAATGTCAGCAAGGCGAGCCATGGCCGTGTAAGATCTTCTGAAATGGGCCGAGATTTTCCTTGCCTGCCGCAAGATGTCCTGGACCCCAGGGTATTTGACAAGGAATCGCTGCACGACCAAGTTTAAGACGTGTGCCATGCACGGCACGTGCGTGATTTTGCCCTGTTTCAATGCGCTAAGCAGATTGGCACCGTTGTCACACACCACTTTACCAACTGTCAAATTGAGCGGTGTTAGCCACTCATCTGCCTGTGAACGCAAAGCTGAAAGGAGTGCCGGGCCAGTGTGGCTCTTTGCTTCCAGGCACAACAGACGCAGCACGGCATGGCAACGTCTCACCTGGCATGTGGAATAGGTTCTGGGGAGCTTGGGCGGTGCAGTGGAAGAGACGCTAGCAGCGGAAAAGGAGGAGGCAGCTGAGGAGGAGAGGGAGGAGGATGGAGTAGGAGGAGGAGAAGAAGAGTCAGGCCTGCATGCAATCCGTGGCGGTAAAACCAAATCTACACGGGTGCCACGGGTTACATGCTTGACGGCCGTCAGAAGGTTCACCCAGTGGGCAGTAAAACTGATATACCTTCCCTGCCCGTGTTTGCTAGACCACGTGTCTGTGGTCAGATGTATCTTGGCACCGACACTGTGTGCCAGAGATACATTCACTTGCCGCTGAACATGGCCATATAGCTCTGGGATGCCCTTCTCTGAGAAATACTTCCTTCCTGGGACCTTCCATTGTGGTGTTCCAATGGCCACAAATTTGCGAAAGGCCTCCGAGTCCACCAGTTTATATGGCAGTAGTTGGCGGGCTATGAGTTCTGACAAGCCAGCCGCCAACCGTTGGGCAAGAGGGTTATCCGGCGTCATCATTTTTTTACGCTCAAACATTAGGCCCACGGAAGCCTGCCTTTTTGCAGAAAAATGTGAGCTTGGCGTGATGGAAGGTGGAGTGGAGGACAATTGTGAGGAGAGAGGAGAAGGAGAAGTAGAAGACGAGGCTGGACGGTGAGAGCCTGCAGTGTGGCTTTGTGTGTTCCGTTGCTCCCACTGGGCTCGGTGATGGCTGCTCATGTGCCTTCTTAAGGCGGTCGTCCCTAGGTGAGTATTGGGCTTACCGCGACTAACGCGTTGACTGCAAAGATTGCAGATGGCAACGCTATTGTCAGCAGCGGACACGTTAAAAAAAGCCCACACTGCGGAGCCATGTGCCGGTGTCCTGGGAGCGCCAGATGTGACCGTACATGGTCGATGACTCGCTCCTGATACATTTGCAGTCTGCTTTGTCCCTGCTGTGCAATGTAAGTCATTGCTGCTTCTCCTCCCTATCTGCTGGTCCATATCTCCCTCTGAACTCCCCTCCTCTTCCTCTCTTGTGGGCACCCACGTGACATCACTAGACACGTCATCATCAACGTCACCTTCCCCACCGCTATAAGTAGAGTAGGCAGCAACACCGGGGACCAACCTCCTCCTTGGGCTGATCTGGGTACTGGCGTCAGACTGCTGAGTAGCGCTTGTTGCTACCTCCTCTTCCTGATCCAATACCAAGAGTGGCTGCGCATCAGAAATGTCCTCTTGATATGGATCGGAAAATAATTCCAGTGACTCAAGCGGAAGGTATGTGGTGGTGGTGGTGGTGGTCGTGTTGTTGGTGGTAGTGTCTTTGGGGGTGCACATAGCAGAGAGTGAAGAAGAGGGTGCAGATCGAGAGGATGAGGAGGGTGCAGAAGAGTAAGGCTGAGCGAGCCACTCAACCAAGTCTGGTGCATCCTTTAAAGTAATTGAACGCACCTTCTGCAACTTCCCACTTTGGCTCAAGCCTGTTGCTCCTGCCCTACCCCTACCACCCCTGCGGAAGGGCCTGCCTCTTCCTCTGCATGTCATTTTTTAAATGACCCTGTGACAAAACTCTTAGTCCCTATACCGCTGAAGGACTGCTGCAGTATAGGTGAGCGGTCAGCAGTGGTGCACGTCAACCCTATCTATTGTGGACCTATAGCGGTCCTTACAGAACAGCAGACTGTACCGCACTCAAGCCTATGTACCGTAGCACCCTATACCAAGTTACCAGTCCTTATAAGAACTTTTGTGGACCAAGCAGGTTGTGTATTAGTGTTTAGCAGACTGTACGTCAGTCCCTATACCGCTGAAGGACTGCTGCAGTATAGGGCAGCGGTCAGCAGTGGTGCACGTCAACCCTATCTATTGTGGACCGATAGCGGTCCTTACAGAACAGCAGACTGTACCGCACTCAAGCCTATGTACCGTAGCACCCTATACCAAGTTACCAGTCCTTATAAGAACTTTTGTGGACCAAGCAGGTTGTGTGTTAGTGTTTAGCAGACTGTGCGTCAGTCCCTATACCGCTGAAGGACTGCTGCAGTATAGGGCAGCGGTCAGCAGTAGTGCACGGCAACCCTATGTATTGTGGACCGATAGCGGTCCTTACAGAACAGCAGACTGTAACGCACTCAGGCCTATGTACCGTAGCACCCTATACCAAGTTACCAGTCCTTATAAGAACTTTTGTGGACCAAGCAGGTTGTGTGTTAGTGATTAGCAGACTGTACGTCAGTCCCTATACCAATGAAGGACTGCTGCAGTATAGGGCAGCGGTCAGCAGTAGTGCACGGCAACCCTATGTATTGTGGACCGATAGCGGTCCTTACAGAACAGCAGACTGTAACGCACTCAGGCCTATGTACCGTAGCACCCTATACCAAGTTACCAGTCCTTATAAAAACTTTTGTGGACCAAGCAGGTTGTGTGTTAGTGTTTAGCAGACTGTGCGTCAGTCCCTATACCGCTGAAGGACTGCTGCAGTATAGGGCAGCGGTCAGCAGTGGTGCACGTCAACCCTATCTATTGTGGACCGATAGCGGTCCTTACAGAACAGCAGACTGTACCGCACTCAAGCCTATGTACCGTAGCACCCTATACCAAGTTACCAGTCCTTATAAGAACTTTTGTGGACCAAGCAGGTTGTGTATTAGTGTTTAGCAGACTGTACGTCAGTCCCTATACCGCTGAAGGACTGCTGCAGTATAGGGCAGCGGTCAGCAGTGGTGCACGTCAACCCTATCTATTGTGGACCGATAGCGGTCCTTACAGAACAGCAGACTGTACCGCACTCAAGCCTATGTACCGTAGCACCCTATACCAAGTTACCAGTCCTTATAAGAACTTTTGTGGAACAAGCAGGTTGTGTGTTAGTGATTAGCAGACTGTACGTCAGTCCCTATACCAATGAAGGACTGCTGCAGTATAGGGCAGCGGTCAGCAGTAGTGCACGGCAACCCTATGTATTGTGGACCGATAGCGGTCCTTACAGAACAGCAGACTGTACTGCACTCAGGCCTATGTACCGTAGCACCCTATACCAAGTTACCAGTCCTTATAAGAACTTTTGTGGACCAAGCAGGTTGTGTGTTAGTGTTTAGCAGACTGTGCGTCAGTCCCTATACCGCTGAAGGACTGCTGCAGTATAGGGCAGCGGTCAGCAGTAGTGCACGGCAACCCTATGTATTGTGGACCGATAGCGGTCCTTACAGAACAGCAGACTGTAACGCACTCAGGCCTATGTACCGTAGCACCCTATACCAAGTTACCAGTCCTTATAAGAACTTTTGTGGACCAAGCAGGTTGTGTGTTAGTGATTAGCAGACTGTACGTCAGTCCCTATACCAATGAAGGACTGCTGCAGTATAGGGCAGCGGTCAGCAGTAGTGCACGGCAACCCTATGTATTGTGGACCGATAGCGGTCCTTACAGAACAGCAGACTGTAACGCACTCAGGCCTATGTACCGTAGCACCCTATACCAAGTTACCAGTCCTTATAAAAACTTTTGTGGACCAAGCAGGTTGTGTGTTAGTGTTTAGCAGACTGTGCGTCAGTCCCTATACCGCTGAAGGACTGCTGCAGTATAGGGCAGCGGTCAGCAGTGGTGCACGTCAACCCTATCTATTGTGGACCGATAGCGGTCCTTACAGAACAGCAGACTGTACCGCACTCAAGCCTATGTACCGTAGCACCCTATACCAAGTTACCAGTCCTTATAAGAACTTTTGTGGACCAAGCAGGTTGTGTATTAGTGTTTAGCAGACTGTACGTCAGTCCCTATACCGCTGAAGGACTGCTGCAGTATAGGGCAGCGGTCAGCAGTGGTGCACGTCAACCCTATCTATTGTGGACCGATAGCGGTCCTTACAGAACAGCAGACTGTACCGCACTCAAGCCTATGTACCGTAGCACCCTATACCAAGTTACCAGTCCTTATAAGAACTTTTGTGGAACAAGCAGGTTGTGTGTTAGTGATTAGCAGACTGTACGTCAGTCCCTATACCAATGAAGGACTGCTGCAGTATAGGGCAGCGGTCAGCAGTAGTGCACGGCAACCCTATGTATTGTGGACCGATAGCGGTCCTTACAGAACAGCAGACTGTAACGCACTCAGGCCTATGTACCGTAGCACCCTATACCAAGTTACCAGTCCTTATAAGAACTTTTGTGGACCAAGCAGGTTGTGTGTTAGTGATTAACAGACTGTACGTCAGTCCCTATACCAATGAAGGACTGCTGCAGTATAGGGCAGCGGTCAGCAGTAGTGCACGGCAACCCTATGTATTGTGGACCGATAGCGGTCCTTACAGAACAGCAGACTGTACTGCACTCAGGCCTATGTACCGTAGCACCCTATACCAAGTTACCAGTCCTTATAAAAACTTTTGTGGACCAAGCAGGTTGTGTGTTAGTGTTTAGCAGACTGTGCGTCAGTCCCTATACCGCTGAAGGACTGCTGCAGTATAGGGCAGCGGTCAGCAGTAGTGCACGGCAACCCTATGTATTGTGGACCGATAGCGGTCCTTACAGAACAGCAGACTGTAACGCACTCAGGCCTATGTACCGTAGCACCCTATACCAAGTTACCAGTCCTTATAAGAACTTTTGTGGACCAAGCAGGTTGTGTGTTAGTGATTAGCAGACTGTACGTCAGTCCCTATACCAATGAAGGACTGCTGCAGTATAGGGCAGCGGTCAGCAGTAGTGCACGGCAACCCTATGTATTGTGGACCGATAGCGGTCCTTACAGAACAGCAGACTGTACCGCACCCAAGCCTATGTACCGTAGCACCCTAGACAGACCAAGTTACCAGTCCTGATAAAGAGCTTTGTGGAACAAGTGAGTTGTGAATGATTAGCAGACTGCAGCAGAAGGGCAGCAGTCAAGTATAATATTCTTTCTATATTTGGAAGAAAGAATATTATACGTGTACAAGCCTATTACCGTACCACTGATACCAGTCCTGAAAAGAACCTTTGTGGAACTAATAGTAACAGCAAGTCTTTAAAATTATCCTCACTGCCTGACACACTGCTTCCTGCCTGTCCCTATACAAATTGGCAAAAAAGAGTAGGCTGGAACGATTAGCTGGAACAGCTCTTTTGTGGACCTGATAGTAACAGCTAATGATGATGATGATGATGATGATGAAGAAAGACTAATCTGGCTGAGCTGTCCCTAAAATAGCAGCATACAGCGCTCTGTCCCTTTATCTAAACTGACAAAAGAAACTCAGGCTGCTGACCTAACACCTATACCAGTCCTGAAAAGAACTTTTGTGTACCAAATAGCTAGCGTTTTCTCTGTCCCTACTCCACACAGGATCCTTTCCCTACAGTGACAGAAGAAAGAATGTAAAATGGCCACCGGATCGGGTGTATTTATAGGTTAGGGGGAATGTCCAAGTGTCCATGAGCTGTCATGTCTCAATTGGTTGTCCTGTAACACATGATAAACGTGTCACGAAAGGTTAAAGTTCTTGTATACATTAAACACGTAAGTCCGCCGGGGCGAACGACGGAAAAAGGCGTTCGAACCCGCGGACGGCGAAAGTCGGAAATTCGCCGCGAAACGACCGCCGGGCGAACCGTTCGGCCATCACTATTAGGGACATCTTCCTATATACAGTCTCCATCACTTGCCTCCTACACTTGCTGCAGATGAATCGCCATAGAATAATCTGACAGGCTCCCAGTCAGATTGTAGCAATAGCCCTTTACAGGCAGGAACCCGTAGCCCCTTGTTGTGTACTAGGGGGTACCCCAGAGGGCCACCGGAAGAATCCTCAGCACTGTATCTCCATCTTCCACCCGACTGCCCTGCTGGCATGGCCCATGTCTATTTATGAGGTAAGCTTTTCCCCTTGCCAGCCCACCACTGGAGATTGGCTGAGGTCTTATAAATATCCAGGACAGCTCCCCCTAACCTCCACCCACCAATTCTAGAAGATTCTCCAACCTTGTAGACCAAGGGGAGGCACCAGAGAGCTGCCAGGGTGAGTCACCCAGCCCTGAATTTCACTGAACCCTGACCCAGATTCCATGGCTCAGACTTATCCCTGAGCCAAACTAGAATTTACCTACTCTAAACTCAAACACAACCTGCACTAACTTCTAGCACACACTAGAGGGTGCTACATAAGTACTAACCGGTGTTCACCAGAGCTCCTGATGGTGGGGATGGGTTTTGCCATACCTCCCAAATTTTTGAGATGGGAATGAGGGACACCTACTACCAAATGTATGTAGGCATAGGACACGCCCCCTTAAAGGAGAATTAACTAAAAAAAATAAAAAATGAGTTAAATCCACAAGGGCTTTTTTTTTATCACTAGTATTCCTTTATATTGGCTTTTAAAATGTACAAATGCAGAAATGTAGAAAATGTTTAGCACTGGAAAACACTTTTTGAAAGACCAAAATGAAGGACAAATGAGGAGGAAAGAGGTACAGAGGGACTTTTTCCAAATCAGGGACAATCCCTCGAAATCAGGGACAGTTGGGAGCTATGATTTTCCTGCATGTTAATACCAGGTCACAGTCCTCAGGATCGCCCCACCAAGGTGAGGAAGCTGGGGGTCCAGTAGCATATATAGCAGGTAGTGATCAAGCAGAACGGATTTAAGGCACAAGCCAAAGGTAATCAGTAGCGAAGATACGGACACAGCAGAGTGACAAGAGCAGGATAATAGCTTGAAAGAGCACAATAATCTGGTAAACAGGAAGTGCAAAGTAATGGCTCCAATTGGAAGTTCTTGGGAGGACCAAAGAGTTCAAGGTTGACAAGAAACTAGGTTTAAGGCAAGATTGGCCAAGAAGTTGTCCAGGGTGCTGTCCAGCATCTCAGGCAGCTCACCAAGAAGAGGTACTGCCAGACACAGCAGAGGACGTAGATGTAGATTTGGGTCCTGACACCATTACTCTGTCTAGATTGCAATACATTGCATACAAACTGATGGCCCCCAGGGCTGGACTGGGAAAAAAATTTGGCCCTGGACTTCATCCAGACCGGCCCACTTTAATTTTGCAAACACACGCAAAAAACAGTATATAAACTGTGCATAATTGCCCCTAGAGAGCCCCCCCCCCCTTACATCTGGGTCCCCAGAGAGCCTCCCCTTACATCAGGGTCCCCATATAGCCTTCTCCTTACATCAGGGTCCCCAGAGAGCCCCTCTTATATCAGAGTCCCCAGAGATGCTCCGCCGTACATCAGGGTCTCCAAAAAACCCCTCCTTAGATCAGGGTCCCTAGAGAGCCTCCCCCTTACATCCGGGTCCCCACGGAGAGCCCCCTCTTTCATCAGGGTCACTAGAAAGAGGGCAGGTAGTGGGCCAGGACCCTGTGGTTGTGGACTCCTGGACTGACTCAAGGCTATGGGCCCAAGATTAGGGGCTATAGCCCCAAAAGTCCCCCCCCCCAGCGATGCCACTGGCTGTCACTGAAACCGGCCCACTGAGCCATCGGCCCACCGGGAAACTCCTGATAGTCCAGATGGACAGTACTTGCCTGATGGCTCCCATACACACTCTGTTGGGGAGTGCAGGGTGGGCACTTTCTTCTTTCTTCTCCTCCTCAGTCCTATGAAGACAGACATTTTGTGAAATGCTCCTATTAATGAATATCAATGTGATCTGTGTCTTGTGACATTGATGTAACATTTATTTCTCTAAGAGAAAGTCACCAAGGAATGCGATGACAAAGGCTACTGGTTCCGGCACCCGGAGAGTAACAGGACATGGAGCAACTACACCCGATGTAACAAACACACCCATGTCAAAGTGAAGGTAAGGAGACGAGGATCGAATGGGGCCATTCTACCTGGGAGAGGGGTGAGCAGCTGGACTGTGGAGTCTTCCCGGCGTCTTCTAATTTTAGGAAAAGCACCAAGACCTGGCTATCCGTAACCGGGCCTTATAGATGTGCTGCTTTAACCACTTAAGGACCGCCTCACGCCGATGTACTTCGGCAGAATGGCACGGCTGGGCACAATCACATACCTGTACGTGGCTCCTTAAGTGTCCAGCCGCGCTCCCGATCCGGTCCTGAGCTCCGTGGCCGCGAGACCAGCCGACCCGATCGCCGCTGGTGTCCCGCGATCGGGCCACAGAGCTAAAGAACGAGGAGAGGTCTGTGTAAACAAACCTCTCCTCGTGCTTCCTAGTGTGGCTGTCACCGATCGTCTGTTCCGTGTTATAGGGAAGGACGATCAGTGACGTCACATGCCAGGCCACGCCCCTCTACAATAAAAATATCACATAGCGTCACACATAACCCCTCCTCGCCCCCTAGTGCTTAACTCCTTCACTGCCAGTGTCATTTGCACAGGAATCAGTGCATTTAAATAGCACTGATTGCTGTATAAATGACATTGGTCCCAAAAATGTGTCAAAAATGTCCGATGTGTCCGCCATAATGTAGCGGTCACAATAAAAATCGCTGATCGCCGCCATTACTAGTAAAAAAAATATATATTAATAAAAAATGCCATAAAACTATCCCCTATTTGGTAAACGCTATAACTTTTGTGCAAACCAATCAATAATCGCTAATTGCGTTTTTTTTTTTAACCAAAAATATGTAGAAGAATACGTATCGGCCTAAACTGAGGGGAAAACAAATTTTTTTTTTATAGATTTTTTGGGGGATATTTATTATACCAAAAAGTAAAAAACAATGCATTCTTTTCAAAATTGTCGCTCTATTTTTGTTTATAGCGCAAAAAATAAAAACCGCAGAGGTGATCAAACACCACCAAAAGAAAGATCTATTTGTGGAAAAAAAAAGGACGCCAATTTTGTTTGGGAGCCACGTCGCATGACCGCGCAATTGTCAATTAAAGCGACGCAGTGCCGAATCGCAAAAAGGGGCCTGGTCCTTTGGCTGCAAATTGGTCCGGGGCTTAAGGGGTTAAATAAACAGTGAAAGCAAATTGTGTAAATAGAAGTGGGATTCCACGTGACATCAATGTTGAGGTGAGGACACAGACAATGGAGCCACCACCGGTTAGTGAAGGAGGCTTACCGGTGGTGGGAGGGCTCAAATGGGCACATGCTCAGTGAGTCAACGAGTCAACCAAAATATGGGACCTCCAAGTCTGAGTTCCAGATCAAGTTGTAAGGCAATCCAATTGGTCAAGAGATGCCACCAAGAAGCGGTCTTCAGGAGCAGTCAACTTGTCAGACCAAATCCTCTCAAGTGTTCAAAATAGCATGTCCAAAAAAGAAAATACTTCCGATAGTGTGAATCCGTATAAACGTACAATTTATTAAAAGAAAATTGTAAACGCTCACATTTTAGAAAGTGGGTCAAGCGCTTAAAATTGAAGTTTGTGGGTAACGCAATGACCTCAACAGGGTATGTTCTAGGTCAATTGGGTTACATTCACCCATTCACTTTCTCCTCCTAAAATTGGGTTTACCATGACTTATGCCGTGTACACACTACTGGACTTTTTTAACTGACTTTTTCCGGCGGACTGGAATCTGTCTGACAATTCGATCGCGTGTGGGCTCCAGCGGACATTTTCTTCCCAAAAGTCCGGCGGACCTAGAAATAAAACTTGCCGACGGACGAACTCAAGTCCAGTCAAAAAATCCGGTCATCTTTGCGCTAGTCCGACGGACTAAAACCGACGCTAGGGCAGCTATTGGCTACCGGCTATGAGCTTCCTTATTCTACGTCATCACGTTCGAATCCGTCGGACTTTTGGAGTGATCGTGTGTGGCCAAGTCCGTTCGTTTGAAAGTCCGGCGGATCTCCTCTGCAAAGTCCGTCGGATTGTCCGCCGGACCAAGTCCGTCGACAGGTCCGGTGGTGTGTACGCGGCATAAGTCTTGTATGAAAATCCCAGTATGCTTTGTCTGATGTTCTCCATGGGATTACCATATACCAGTGATGGTGAACCTTGGCACCCCAGATGTTTTCGAACTACATTTCCCCTGATGCTCAACCAGAGTGCATGAGCATCATGGGAAATGTAGTTCCATTACATCTGGGCTGCTAAGGTTCGCCGTCACTGCCATGTAATGCATATGTCGTTTTGTACCAGTGAGTAATGACACAAGGGATATTTTTTTAAGTTGTAATGTATTAAAAAAAATCTTGAAGGATTATTAAGCTGTAGATACATGTGACAATTCGATTGTGCGATCCACCTTTTATTTCCATTTTTTTCCTGAAATTGTTGGGAAAATATCGTTTTCAATGAATTTGCTGTAGTTGTTTTCCTGTTTTCAGTTCCATTTCAATTCAATATTTTCAATAAAGTATATTAAAACTTTCAATTTGATTGTCCAGTTTTGACTCCACCGTTGACCAAATTCCCGCAGTCGTAATAGATTGCTTTTGTTTCTGGAAATGATTTGCAAGAATATTGGAGATTCTCAATGGATTGGCTGGAAATTGTCACATGTATCCGCTTTTGGTCTTTAGGCTCCTGAATGATTTTTATGGATTTTCTTTCTCTTACTTTATAGACGGCTCTTAATTTGTATTATTTGACTATCATTGGACAAGGACTGTCGATTGCCTCGCTATTAATATCACTGGGAATCTTTTTTTATTTCAAGTAAGTCTTTTTTTTTTCCAGTTTTCATTTATTAAGATCATAATATAGATATAGTACAAAAATAAAACGTGTTTTAAAGTGAACGTGTGGCTTTATATAGCAGCCCCCCCCCCCCAGCATTTCATCTTTGGAGCATTCTGGGATCAACAAACTTCCAACAATAGAACATAGAATTGTTGACGTCTCACAACTTCAAGGTCAATAACGCTTCCCCGGCCTCCTCCCAACCTTCTTGAGAGCCTTCCGAAGCCTCCTGGTTGGCTGCCGCATGTGGTGGGTGAGCCCACTGGCCAATGAGAAGGAGAGGGAGGAGCCAGGAAGATAGGCGGTCAATAATTGCCTCCTAGGGCAGGCTATGGGAGCATTGGTGGGAACAAATAAAGATTGGGGCATGTTTAAAAGACCCCACCTTACATTGATGTTTAGTGAAAGGTTTTCTTGCATTGGTGGTCAATGAGACGGCTCCCAAGAAGGGCCCTCTTAGATTGGAGGTCAGTGGGTGAAGAACCCTACCCCCTTACATTGGTGGTCATTGGGAGAGGCCCCCCCTTACATTGTGGTCAATGAACAGTTCAGTTGCTTTAGGGGTCAGTGGAGAAGGACCATTTAGATTGGTGGTCATGGGGGAAGAAGTCACTTACATTGGGATCACTGGGAGAGGGATCCTCTTACAATGGTCAATGAAGAGCTACCTTGTTTTAGGGGTCAGTGAAAAAGGGGCTCATTTAGATTGATGGACAGCTAGAGAAGAACTCCTTACATTGGTGGTCAATGATGAGCTACCTTACTTTAGGGGTCAGTGGAGAAAGACCTCCTTAGATTGGTGGTCAGTGGGAGACTCCTTACACCTGGTGACATTTGGAGAAGGATCCCTTACATTGATGGTCAGTAAAAAGCTCCCTTACTTTGGGGGTCATGGACAGGACCTTTTAGATTGGTAGTAAGTGGGGGAAGGGCCCCTTACATTGGTGATGATTGGGAGAGGGATCCCTTTACATTGGTGGTTAATAAAGAGCTACTTTACTTTAGGAGTCAGTGAAAAAGGGCCCCCCTAGACCCGCTAGATTGGTGGTCAGTAGGGAAAGAACTTACATTGGTGAACATTGGGAGCGGGTCCACTTACATTGGTGGTCAATGAAGAGCACTCTTGCTGTAGGAGCTCAATGGAGAAGGGCCCCCTGCAGTGGCGGCCCATTCGTTAGAGGCGCATGGGAGTCGCCCCGCATCCATGCTTTCAGCCCCCTAATCTACATTCTGGGTGCCAGACGCATAGATTCCAATGGGGGGGGGGGGGGTTTGGAAGCACTTGATTAGAGCCAGAGCCTCTAATATGTTTGAAAAAAAAAAAAGGGGTGGGCTCAGGGCACAGAACATTGCACTCCACGCCCACCCAGTTGTGTGAGAATAGCGAAATGAATATTCGCTATTCTCACACTGATTCTCCTCCCAGCCAATCAGGAAGCGGGTCGCGAGATCTGTTTCCTGACTGGCCGAAAGGAGAAGTGATCTTATTGGTCAAGGGGGAGGAGGGAGGAGATGCACGGTCAGAAGAGACGCACGGCCTGGGGAGAAACAGGGGAAGACCGACCGACCCACCAGCTGCCACAGCCAGACTCCAGCACTTCCTGCTCGGGGAGGGGAGATCTGAGTCATCCCAGACATCTGCTTCCTAAGGTAAGGGGGCCATCTTTCTCCCATGGCGCGGGGGGTGGGTGTTCCCCGCATTCCCTGCATCCATGTCCATTTCCCGGGGGGGCGGCCTTTTCTAATGCTGAGGGGGGTGGCACTGGTTTTCTGCTCCCCCCACAAATTTTCAAGCACCAGCCGCCACTGGCCCCCTTACATTGGTGATCATTGGAAGAGTTGACCCTTACATTGGTGATCATTGGAAGAGTTGACCCTTACATTGGTGATCATTGGAAGAGTGGACCCTTACATTGGTGATCATTGGAAGAGTTGACCCTTACATTGGTGATCATTGGAAGAGTTGACCCTTACATTGGTGATCATTGGAAGAGTGGACCCTTACATTGGAGGTCATTGGAAGAGTTGACCCTTACATTGGTGATCATTGGAAGAGTTGACCCTTACATTGGTGATCATTGGAAGAGTTGACCCTTACATTGGTGATCATTGGAAGAGTTGACCCTTACATTGGTGATCATTGGAAGAGTGGACCCTTACATTGGAGGTCATTGGAAGAGTTGACCCTTACATTGGTGATCATTGGAAGAGTTGACCCTTACATTGGTGATCATTGGAAGAGTTGACCCTTACATTGGTGATCATTGGAAGAGTTGACCCTTACATTGGTGATCATTGGAAGAGTGGACCCTTACATTGGAGGTCATTGGAAGGGTTGACCCTTACATTGGTGATCATTGGAAGAGTTGACCATTACATTGGTGATCCTTGGAAGAGTGGACCCTTACATTGGTGGTGAGTGGGAAGAATGCTCTTCTTGCAGGCAACTAAAAACATAATTGTCAGTGATTTTTTTTATATGAAGGGCAAACATTGTACATTTCTCAACCTCTTGAGGAACCCTGGTTGAGTAAGGCTTTCCTAGTGCCTCTGGGATCTCTGGGCAGTCCGAATATAAACTGATCCAGAGAGCTGTACCCCTGACATGCCTCACTTATAGACCTGGAGCTTCCTTAAGGGGCAAGCTGTGCCTATGATGGAAGAATTCATATTGAGACGTCACCGTAGGCGCGCGATATTCTTTGCTATCCAATGTCACCTTTACAATAATTACACTACAATCTACTATTCTTTCTCCAGAAATTTAAGCTGCCAGAGAATCACCCTTCACAAAAATCTCTTTATGTCCTTCGTGTGCAATTCCATTGTTACCATCATTTCCCTGACAGCTGTGGCCAACAACCAGGCTTTGGTTGCAACCAACCCGGTAGGTCAAATTATTTTTTATCTATATGACAATTAAAAATTTCATTTTACTTTTTGTCTTCCATGATGAGTGTATTATAGGAGAAAAAAAGAGGGGTTTTGGGTTTTCGAAACACGGCATTGGTTTTAAGCTTTCACAATTCATCAATTCTTCCTCTTTTTATTGGGCTACTAGTCCCAGCAAGACGTGGCAGCCAGAAACAAGGCGCTTTCACCATAAGTAAATTTTCCTGTCATACTAATAAATCCTTATGCCGCGTACACACGAGCGGATTGTATGGCGTACTTAGTCCGTCGAAACACATTTCAGCGGACAATCCGCTCGTGTGTGGGCTTCAGTGGACTTTTTCAGCGTGCAGTCCGGAGTACTAAGTATTTCGGTTTTTTCGAAATTCTGTCCGTCGTACTTTGGTTTCAGCGGACAATCCGCTCGTCAGTGTGCTAGTTCGACGGACTAAGAATGGCGCATGCTCAGAAAGGATTTACACGGCGGAAGGGTGCTTTGCTGTGTCTTGGACTTCCTATTTCTAGTCCCGTCGTACGTGCTGTACACGTCATCGCGCAAGCTTTCGATGCACTGTTTGGGTATCAGTGTGTGCTCAAGTCCGTTCAGTGGAAAGTATGACGGACTGTCCGTCGGATTGTATGACGGACTAAGTACGCCATACAATCCGCTCGTGTGTACGCGGCATTACAGTCAGAGAGCGATAAGGTGCCATCCCCGCCTATGTGACAGTATCGTGCAGGTGAAAGGTACTCTTTAACCACTTTAGGACTGAGCCTCTTTTTGACACTCGCAGTGTACAAGTTAAAATAATTTTTTGTTTTGGTTGAAAATTACTTTAAAAAAAAATTATATATATATATATATATTTTTTTTTTTTATTATTATAATATATATATATATATATATATATATATATATATATATATATATATATATATATATATATATATTTAAAGTAATTTTTAACCAAAAAAAAAAAATATATATATATATATATATATATAATTTTCAGACATCCTAGAAAATTAAATGGCGGTCGTTGCAATACTTTATGTCCCACCATATTTGTGCAGCGGGCTTACAAGCGCAATTTCTTTTTTGGAAAAAAAAATAAAACATTTTTGAACTTAAAAAATAAAACAGTAAAGTTAGCCCAATTCTTTTTTATATCGTGAAAGATAATGTTACGCTGAGTAAATTGATAAACAACACGCTACAAAATTGCGTCCGCTCGTGGAATGGCGACAAACTTTGATCCTTAAAAATCTCCATAGGCGACGTTTAAAACATTTCTACGGGCTATTTTTTTTTTCTTATTTATTTTACTTTTCATTTTTTTATTTTTACACTGTCCTTTAAAAAAAAAAAAAATGGTGTCACTTTTATTCCTATTACAAATAATTTAAAAAGCATGACCTCTTAAATGTGAGATCTGGGGTCAAAAAGACCTCAGATCTAAAATTTAGACTTAAAAAGCAATTAAACATATATATATATATTTTTTTTTTTTAAATGTCATTATTTTTTTATTTTTTGCAAAAAAAATTCCCGTTTAAGACCCTTTTCCGGGGAAAATCCGATTGCCTCTCGGGGGATCAGGAAGGATTTTTTTTCCCCTGCTTTAGCAAATTGGATCATGGCTCTGCTGGGGCTTTTTGCCTTCCTCTGGATCAACTGTGTGTATAGAATTGGGTATATGGGATTGTATGATATTCTTTATTTATTTTTGTGGTTGAACTGGATGGAGTTTTTTCAACATGACTATGTAACTATGTAAGACCATTGAGAGGAAGTGACGTTTGACGTCGCTTCCGCCATCTAATGTTATGGAGCCGAGCGGGGGGGGGTCCCCTCTTTCCCTCACTCGGCATCCAGACTCAGAGGGGAAAGGACGCGAGCGTCTCCGTAGCTACCGGTGGGTCTGATAAGCGGCAGTATTTTCAGAAAACTGCGAGCGGTTCTCTTTAAGGTAAAAGTGGTCTCTGCGGTGGATTCGCCGTAAAAGATCACTTTTATCGATAACCGTATAACTGGAGCGCGGTGGGAGGAGGAGGGGGTGGGGCCTCTCCCGCCCCCGATAAAAGTGATCTTGCGGCGAACCCACCCCAGAGAAAATTTTTATCCCAAAGAGAAACGCTCGCCGTTTCTGAAAATACTGGGGTTATGGCAGCTAGCTGCTGCCATAACAACGTTATTTAGTGTCTAAGTACTGGCGTACAGCTACGGCGATTTGCACGACGTGGTTAAGGAGATATCGGGGCTCACCTCTGCCCTCTGCTCCAACAGATCAGGGGCAGGTTTGTGCTCGATCAGCTGTCCATCTGACGTTTCAGCTGGGAGTTAGACAGCTCTGAACCTGGAAGTGCTCGGAGCTGAGTGCTTCCAGGTTCACATAGGAGTCCTGACTTGTGGTCCCGGGCTCTCAGGGTTAGCAGAACACCCCAGGAACCACAGGAGGGGCACCACATAACGAGCCTGCCCAGATCACTTTTACATTAAAGCCAGGAGGCGGCTGCACAAAACGGAGACAAAAACTCACCACCGTTACTGAAGCCTTCAGCACGTTACCTCTTCTCCAGACTCTGGGCATACCAGATACGTCCCAAGAGCTGAAGGGGTTAAAATATATATTTTTTTTTTAAATGGCTTAAAACCAGGGTGTTGATGTCCTGGGATGGCCAAGTCTGTCATCCAGATCTCAGCCGAGATTGATCCCCTGGGAGAGAACACATGCCCACAGGAAACATGCCCACAGGAAACATGCCCACAGGAAACATGCCCACAGGAAACATGCCCAGATGTGCAGAGCTGATAGAGACCAAGGCTGAGTACATCTACTAAATACAGACTTTGTGGTTTTATTTCCGTGTTTTTTTTTTTTTATTTATTTTCTTTTTTTTTTTGCATTGAATTTAAAGCCTATTCCTACCAAAGAAAGAAAAGTAGAAAATCGATTGCCCAGCATGAAATTAAATAAATAATAAATTTTGCTGGAATATAACCTCCTCTAAGGCGCCTTACCCTGCAAAAACTCCACTCCGTGCCTCTGACGTCCATTATTCAGCCCTCTCCCTATGAGCCCAGGTTGTCACGGGTCCAGTGCCGGGACAAGGTCATCCAGATCCCAGGGCGAACATGCCAAACTACACCCCCAAGGTGTGTGCGCATTATGCGTCATCAAAAATCTCCCCCCCCCCAAAAAAAAACTGAGCACTAATCTTTTTCACCCCCCTAAGCATAAATTCCCCCTCCTCCCAGTGCAAATCTGTTCCCCTGCTGAAATCCCCCCTCCCAGCACAAATCTTACCCCCCCACCCCCCAAATCCCCCCCCAATTCAAGTGCCCCCCCCCCCAAAAAAATCACTCCTCCTAGCACAAATTATCTACTCCTAAGATTATCCCTCCCAATTACCCCACTGCAAATCCCCCACCCCCTTCCAGCACAAAGCGCCCCAATCATCCTTCCTAGCACAAATCTTCTTCCCCCATTACTTCTCCCCCTAAAATTTTAGCATACCCCCCAAATTTCCCCTCCTAGAACAATACATACTCCCTGCTGCCCCCCCCACCCCAAATCCCCCTTTCCAACACAAATCCCCTCCCCTCTATTTCCTTGTGGTGCCGCCCCCCCCCCCCACCACCCATGATACCACAGTGCCCAGGGCAGCAGCCCCTCCTGCCCACCCCTTGTCCCGGCCCTGCATGGGTCCAACCCCTGAGGTTGCCTCATATACTGTTCATGTTGTACTCTTTTCTATGATTTTAATTTTTTTTTTAATTTTTTTTTTTTTTTTTTAATCAAATCTCTGTAAATATATGTGGCACATCCCCCAAAGAGCTGCCGGTGAATGTGGTCCTATTTTCTCCACTTAGAACACACACAGCCAAGCACATAGCATTTTCTTCATTCTCCAAAAACACAGTCTAGGGTTTCTTTTTGTGGCGGGTTTTTGGAAGAATGAACTTGGATATGATAAGGGAGCATGGGATACCCCAATAAACCGTAGAAGGTGATAACTAGAGGACTTCTCAACTTTCTGGCCGCATTGGTACAAAAACTGGGATGTCCCTCAGACTCTCTTCATCCTAGAAGTTAAAAAAGCTAAACTCAGTCACTACTCTTCATCACTGGGGTCATTTACTCCCATAGCCACGGGATCATCGGTTGCCTCCTTCTGATATCCACCAGGCTCTTCTCAAGCCGCGTACACACGACCGGGTTTTCCGCCAGACTAGGTCCGGCAGTCTTCCCGATGGACTTTCTGCGGAGGTCTGACGAACTTTCTCAACGAACGGACTTGGTCACACACGAACGGACTAAGTCCGGTCGAAAGTCCGTTAGTTTTGAACGTGATGACGTCAACGGGACTAAACAAGGAAGTTCAAAAGCCAGTAGCCAATTGCTTTCCCTTGCGTCGTATTTGGTCCTTCGGACCAGCACACAGGCAAACGGTTTTCACGTTTTTTTTTATTTTTTTTATTTTTTTTTTAGTCCTTCAGAAATATTTAAAATGTGTTCTATTTCTAGGTCCTTCGGATTTTTTTCAATAAAAAAAATGGTCGGATTAGCCCACACACGATCGGATCTAGTCTGCCGGAAAGTCCGGTCGTGTGTACGCGGCTTCAGTGAGGGAGATGTAGACTCGCACCGCCATAGGACAGCTGGACTCTTTCCCACCAACTTCCTCTTGGCTCTCTCCAGTGCACTTCCTCGGACCTCAACTCAATCCCTGGACTCAAGCTTGCGAATAGACCTCGGTGTCTTCCTGACAGCTTCGTCTAAAATTCTTCCTTCCGGAGCAGAGCCCCATCACAGTGGTCTACTCCAGAAGGACTAGACCCAGAAACATTGTGCTCTGCTGCTCAGGCCTTAGGCTATTTATGGGCTCTCTCGCCACCTACTGGGCACACCTTCCCAGGGATTGGCTGAAGTTCCCTAAATATTCAGGTTGCCTACTCTGCCCTTCATCCCACTATAATTTTAGAATCCTCTAGAAGACAGGGGGGGGGGGGGTGGGAAGTAACAGAGCAACAGTCTATGAGACACTGAGCAGCCCTAAATAATCAACCCCTGCTCCACTGATTACCAAATTTACTTATCAGCCTTCTCTACATTAGGAGGGTGCTACATACATACATTAAAAATGTGATAACATGTTTTAAGTATACTTTTCACAATGTTAAACATTATGCGTTGCAGTATACACTTCTCTTAACTACTTACCGACCACCCCCCGTAGATGCACACACCAGTATGACGATTCGTGCACTAGCTCTCGTGTGCGTGCGCACGCTCTGATTGGCCAGTGGTGGAGCTAATCAATGGGTCCGGCGGACTCGCTGTCCGCCACCCGCCCACGATTGTTCCCTGCAGAGACTGCTTTTTTTTCTTTTTTTTTTTTACCAAAAATATGTAGAAGAATACATATCGGCTTAAACTGATAAACACATTTGTTTTTATATATGTGTGTGTGTGTATATATATATATATATATATATATATATATATATATATATACAATATATATTATATTATTATTATTATTATTATTATTATTTTTAATTATATATATTATTTTTTTGGAGATATTCATTATTATTATTATTTATTTATTTTTTAATTATATATATTATAATTTTTTGGGGAGATATTCATTATTATTATTATTATTATTATTATATATATATTTTTAATTATATATATTATTATTTTTTTGGAGATATTCATTATTATTATTATTATTATTTTTTTTTTATTATATATTATTATTTTTTTGGAGATATTCATTATTATTATTATTATTTTATTTTTTTTTAATTATATATATTATTATTTTTTTGGAGATATTCATTATTATTATTATTATTATTATTTATTTTTTTTTAATTATATATATTATTATTTTTTTGGAGATATTCATTATTATTATTATTATTATTATTAATTAATTATTATGTATTATTATTATTAGAAAGTAAAACAAATAGTTTTTTTTTTCGCTCTTTTTTTATTTTGTTTATAGCGTGAAAAAATAAAAACTGTAGAGGTGATCAAGTACCACCGAAAATAAATCTCTATTTGTGGGAAAAAAGGACGTACATTTTATTTGGGTACAACGTCACATGACCACGCAATTGTCAGTTAGAGTAACTCAGTCGCGTATCGCAAAAAAAAAAATGGTCTGGTCATCCTTGCTGGGCTGAAGTGGTTAAGCAAATAGTTTTTTTTGCAAAGTTTATCTCCCTGAAAATCCTGCGCTTCCTATTGCAAGCCAAAAACTTGTGGAGGATACTAAGCTAAGCAGGGCAATCATTTCTCTGCAGGATGTGGAAACCTTGCATGAAGATCTGAACAAATGATGGGGGGGGAGGGGCAACTACATGGGAAATGAGGTTCAATGTGGAAAAATGTAAAATAATGCATTTGGGTGGCAAAAATGTGAATGCAATCTATAGACTGGGGGGAGGGGAACCTCTGGGGGGATGTAGGATGGAGAAGGACCTGGGGGTCCCAGTAGATGATGGGCTCAGCAATGCCAAGCTGCTGCTAACAAAGCAAACAGAATATTGGCATTAAAAAGGGGATCAACTCCAGAGATAAAACGATAATTCTCCCCTCTACAAGACTCTGGTCCGTCCGCACCTGGAGTATACTATCCAGTTCTGGGCACCAGTCCTCAGGAAGGATGTACTGGAAATGGAGCGACTACAAAGAAGGGCAACAAAGCTAATAAAGGGTCTGGAGGATATTAGTTATGAGGAAAGGTTGTGAGCTCTGAACTTATTCTCTCTGGAGAAGAGACGCCTGAGAGGGGATATGAGTTCATTATATAAATACCGGACTGGTGACCCCACAATATATAAATACCGGACTGGTGACCCCACAATATATAAATACTGGACTGGTGACCCCACAATATATAAATACCGGACTGGTGACCCCACAATATATAAATACCGGACTGGTGATCCCACAATATACAAATACCGGACTGGTGACCCCACAATATATAAATACCGGACTGGTGACCCCACAATATATAAATACCGGACTGGTGACCCCACAATATATAAATACCGGACTGGTGACCCCCACAATATACAAATACCGGACTGGTGACCCCAAAATATATAAATACCAGACTGGTGACCCCACAATATATAAATACCAGACTGGTGACCCTACAATAGGAAGAAAACTTTTTCACAGAAGGGAGTTTAACAAGACTCATGGCCACTCGTTAAAAAGAAAAGAGGTTTAACCTTAAACTACGTAGAGGGACCCTTGCGGCAGTGTATGCCCCTAATGACAGTCAGGCAGCGTTCCTGGAGACAACACTGAACAAACTACGAGAATTTCAGCTGGGACACCTTCTCCTGGGCGGGGACTTTAATGTGCCCCTGATCCCATCAATAGACACCTCTACGGGTAAATCGTCGATCCCCCCTAGCCATATTAGTCGCATTGCCAAATGTCTCCACAGGAACCAACTGGTTGACATCTGGAGACTGCACCACTCCGGAGAAAAGGACTATACGTTCTATTCGCCCCCGCACGGTATATATTCTAGAATTGACTATTTTATGATTCCTCATAGCCAACTACACTCCGTGGGGGACACCGCGATCGGTAACATCACATGGTCGGACCATGCCCCTATCCTAATGACATACTCATTGACTGACTGCACGTCACAGAGACACCGTTTCTGGCGGCTAAATGAGAGTCTCCTGCAGACCCCGGAGGTTCTAGCAGAGGTTACTAGGGAACTGGACTTCTACTTCCGCACGAATGACGGCCCTGACTGCGACCCTGGTGTACTTTGGGAAGCCCACAAACCCGTTATCAGGGGCATTCTGATTAAGCACGGGGCCCGCATCAAGCGGGAACGATCACGACAACTTTCCCAACTTCTGCAGGAGCTGGCTTTTATGGAGTCCAGACATAAACATAACCCCTCCCTGGTTTCGGAGGCGGACCTGGCGACTGTTAGAGGGCAGATTGCTGACCTAATGCTCTATAAGGCTAAAGTGGCCTTACAATTCTGCCGTAAGGTGAGCTATGAGGCAGGTGGTAAATGTGGGAAGTTGCTGGCGAGACAGGTGCGTGAGCACAAACTCTCCTCATATATCCCCAGAGTGACCGGTCACGACGGTCGCAATGTGTCCCTCCCAAAAGATATAGCTCGGGAATTTGGAGAGTTCTATTCCCGACTCTATGATCTGCAGTCGCCCGGGGCGTCTCCTATGGTCCTGGAGGATTATATTCGTACGTCTCAGATGCCGACTCTTCCTGCGGAAGTTTGTGAGGCATTGGAATCTCCTATTACTCTTGCGGAGTTGCAGAAAGCGGTGGGCGCAATGAAGCCGGGTAAAGCTCCGGGCCCAGATGGGTACACTTTGCAATATTATCAGACGTTGCTTCCTATTCTGGGTCCGAGACTGATTCAACTGTTTAGTGCTATAGACTCGGGCTCGACGTTCGCCGGGGAAACACTTAAGGCCCATATTTCGGTAATCCATAAGGATGGAAAGGACCCCACATTATGTGGCAGCTACAGGCCCATTTCACTCCTCAACACGGACCTTAAATTGTACACCAAGATTCTAGCGACCCAACTGGCCCGACATATCCAGACCGTAGTCCACATGGACCAGGTGGGCTTCATACCCTCAAGGGAGGCAAGGGATAGCACGTCTAAAGTGCTTAACCTTATACACGTTGCACGTAGCACCAAGACCCCATGCATTTTCCTGAACACAGACGCGGAAAAGGCGTTCGACCGTGTGAATTGGTCGTTCATGTTTTCCGTTCTCAGGCATGTGGGTCTGGGGGGAGTCATGCTGCATCGAGTGGCGAGCATCTACTCCAGCCCTGCGGCACAGGCCAAGGCCAACGGACTTTTGTCTGATCCCTTCCAAATTAGAAATGGGACAAGACAGGGATGCCCTCTGTCCCCCCTGCTGTTTGCCCTTTCCTTGGAGCCCTTCCTGTCTACGATAAGGGGGGACTCCAACATACGGGGCGTGCAAGTGGGTGGGACACAGTACAAAATTTCGGCATACGCTGACGATCTCATGTTTTCCATATCGAACCCGCTTATTTCCCTCCCAAACCTGCTTAAACAATTCGAGAACTACGGTAGAGTATCGAATCTCAAAATTAATTTTACAAAATCAGAGGCGATGGAGCTGAATATGACGTCGGCCAGCCTTGAAACGCTGAAAACGGAATTTAAGTTTAAATGGGCACAGACTGCACTGACGTATTTAGGGACGAAAATTCCACGTGATTTATCTCAAATATATGCACTCAATTTTCCACCCTTGCTTTCCACGACCAAAGCGATACTCGCTAAATGGCAACTGCAATTGCACTCCTGGTTTGGGAGATGCAATCTTTTGAAGATGTGTGTACTCCCAAAATTTCTATATCTATTCCAGGCCCTCCCGGTCCACATACCGCAATCATTTTTTCTACGAGCGCAATCATTGTTTACTGGATTTGTATGGGCACACAAGCGACCTCGCATTCCACGTACACAATTGACTATGCCTAAACACTGCGGCGGCATTGCACTTCCGGATGTTCGGGGGTATTATTTGGCAGTACATCTCGGCAGGGTTATTGACTGGCAACGACACGGGGAGCTGAAGTTATGGGTACAGATGGAGCAGGAGCAGTCGCCCATTCCACTGGCTAGAGCTTTGTGGTGCTGGGAGGACGCACCGCCCACCCTTAAGTCACACCCCCTGATTGGTAATACCCTGACGCAATGCATGAAAGCCACGCTTCGTATACAGCAAACGACCAGATCGTCTCCTCTGACCCCTGTTCTGGGGAACCCTGGTTTTCGCCCGGGCCTGCCGCCAGCGTCTTTCCAGACTCTGCGGGACTCTGGGAGCGTCATTGCTGCTAAGTTTGTGGTGGGAGATAGATGGCCTACCATAGCTGAACTTACTGACCCCCTAGGGCGTTTCCATCTGCAATTCTGGCCGGCCTTGCAGCTACATCATTTCCTGCAAACACTTAAGACACCAATGGCATACACGAGACATCTCACTACTTTTGAGGAATATTGCTCGGGAATGGAACCCCTCCTGCAAGTACTGTCCAAGACGTATGACCTGCTTAACACACCCCCGAACCAACCGGAGCTACCCAGTATAAAAAAGTGGGAAACGGACCTGCAGCGCACATTCTCCGCCGTACAAATACGAAATATGATTCATTTATCCCTCAAATCCTCAATTTGTACCAAGACTCAGGAACTTAATTACCGTATTTTTCGGACTATAAGGCGCACCGGATTATAAGGCGCACTAGCAACGACCGGCTGATAAAATGGATATTTCCATATATAAGGCGCATCGGACTATAAGGCGCACCGGATTATAAGGCGCACTAGCAACGACCGGCTGATAAAATGGATATTTCCATATATATAAAGCGCATCGGACTATAAGGCGCACGGTCGATTTTGGGAGAAAATTTAGGCTTTTACGTGCGCCTTATAGTCCGAAGGTTTACGTCAAGATGACAGATACTGTTAAAAAAGAACTCCAGCGATGTCAACAGGTCATATATAAGGCGCACCGGACTATAAGGCGCACGGTCGTTTTTGGGAGAAAATTTAGGCTTTTATGTGCGCCTTATAGTCCGAAAAATACGGTACAAGGTTTTGACGAGGTGGTACCTGACACCCAGCAGACTTCGCTCTATTTTTCCTGAGGCGTCGGATAGATGCTGGAGGTGCGGGTCGGGCATAGGGACGATCTTACACATTTTCTGGGAGTTCCCTAAGCTGACTCCCTTTTGGACAGCAGTCCGCGAGATATCGCAAAAATTTACGGAGCTCTCACTCCCAGACGACCCAGCTTTTTTCCTGCTGCATGTCTCTGCCATGCCCGTCAAAACCTACAAAAAAGCCGTTCTTCGCCATTTGGTGAACGCAGCTAAATCCTGTATCCCTTTGCTTTGGAAACAACGACATCCACCAACTATAGCAACCTGGTTGCGAAAAGTTGAAGAGATTAATAGGATGGAAGATCTGATCATGACTGCGAATAACAGAAGGGAGGTATATCAAAAAACCTGGACCCATTGGAATTTATTTAAATACTCCCTGGAAGGCAGGTCCCTTATGGGAACCAGCCTCCGCGTTTAGGGACAATGAACGACGAGCCGACTCGCAAGATAGCTGAGTCCTGCCTGCCATGTCTGTGGCCGTTTCCCATCCCTTCTTTGCCCTTAGTTTCTCTGCCCTGCTACCCACCCCCTCTCCTCCATTTCCCCCCCTTGCCTCTTGCTCTTTCTCTTTTCTCATGCTTTTTGTTTCTCTCCTTGTGGTCGGACCCGCAGGTTACCGAATCTTGATAGCAGACAATGCTCGGAGAGGAAAGTGGTATACTATGCTGGGCTACATACTATGGTTTTTTAGGCGGTATATGTGTAGTGCTTATGAGCCAATATCTCCTGGTCGGCTGACCTGGTACCGCTCGATCCTCTGGGAAAGGTATATGTCTATTTCTGTGTTCTGCTGTACCAAACCATATGAAAATCCCACGTGTGGGCCCGACTGTTGGGAACTGTCTATGTATATCTGTTATGAAAACTCAATAAAATTATATTTGGAAAAAAAAAAACTACGTAGAGGGTTCTTTACTGTAAGAGCGGCAAGGATGTTGAATTCCCTTCCACAGGCGGTGGTCTCAGCGGGGGGCATCAATAGTTTCAAATAACTATTAGCTAGTCTCCTGAACGACCGCAACATACAGGGATATACAATATAATACTGACATATAATCACACACATGGGTTGGACTTGATGGACTTGTGTCTTTTTCAGCCTCACCTACTATGTAACTATGTGTAACTATATACTATGTAACTATGAAAAAAAATGTCTTTAATGTTTTTTTTTTTTTTTTTAAATATGCCTATAAAATCCATTCTTTCCATTACTCCAATGCTCTTGACAATCTAATAGGACGTGGTGTAGCCTACCTTATTGTGATGCACAAAGGGGAGAGAAGCTAGGGGGACATGGGGGACAATGGGACTTTATATGAAATGTTGTATTTCATATAAAGTCCCATTGTCCCCCATGTCCCCCTAGCTTCTCTCCCCTTTGTGCATGTATAGATTAGGGATGGAGACCTTTGTGCAGGATGCCTAAGGTCTCATATAAAGTCCCAATTTTGTTCTCCTTTTATTTTACCTTATTGTGATGTCCACAGTGCCACCCTGTATATAATCACACACATGGGTTGGACTTGATGGACTTGTGTCTTTTTTCAACTTCAACTACTATGTAACTTTAAAGAGGAAGTAAACCCTGATGAGTTTACTTCCTCTTGCATTCCCTGCAAAGGTAAAGCATAATGGACTACTATGCATCGCATCGCATCGCATCGCATCGCATAATAGTCCATTTTGTGTCACTTACCTGACACAGGAGCCAGCGATGTCACCGCTGTCCCCTGTAGTCCGCCGCATCCATCTTCTCGGTGGTGTCTCGCAGCTCCGCCGCTGTCATTCAACGAAGCCGCGGTGACGTCACTCCTGCGCATGCGCATGGGAGCCGCCACTCGCGGCATATCGCCGTTGACCGCGGTGCGCTCAGTGCGCCTGTCTTTCGGCAAATATCTCCTAAACCGTGTAGGTTTAGGAGATATTTCTTGGACCTACAGGTAAGCCTTACCTGCAGATCAAAGTGTGTTGTAAGGGTTTACAACCACTTTAAGCCACTTCCCAGCAATTATCGCTGCCGTTGTCGGATGTGTTTGGGCTCCTTCAAGAGGAACTTTATACCCACTTTTGTTTTTCCTTTTTTATTATTATTATTATTATTATTATTATTATTATTATTATTGTTATTATCATCCATTTCCTGTTCAGGGTGCTCCGGGCATAGAGAGCATATTCTGCTTGTGGTCATGCTATAGATTTGCCCCTCCCCCCCCCCCCCCCCCCCACTAATACCCCCTTTACCTTTTTTATTTATTATGCTGGCAGGTGAGCTGCAAAATCTCCCAGTTCATCCACTTTTATCTGATGGGATGTAATTACTTCTGGATGCTGTGTGAGGGGATCTACCTCCATACACTCATAGTGGTGGCCGTGTTCGCTGAGAAGCAGCATCTGATCTGGTATTACTTACTAGGATGGGGTAAGATATTCCTCTTTATCATATTTTATGAGCGGCGATGATGATTAATGTTCGGCTTTCAATACACCATCTTATTTCTACTCTTACTGAGGAGCCATGACATTAACCCGTTCATGCCTAAGCCTATCTCTGATATCTGTTGCTTACAAGTTAAAATCCGTATTTTTTTTGGTAGAAAATTTACTTAGAACCCCCAAACATATATATATATGAGAGAGAGAGAGAGAGAGAGAGAGAGAGAGAGAGAGAGAGAGAGAGAGAGAGAGAGAGAGAGAGAGAGAGAGAGAGAGAGAGAGAGAGAGAGAGAGAGAGAGAGAGAGAGAGAGAGAGAGAGAGAGAGAGAGAGAGAAAAATATATATATATTTCTCTCTCTCTCTCGGGTGTACTTACTTTTGTTAGATCTCGATCTCTCTCTCTCTCTCTCTCTCTATATATATATATATTTCTCTCTCTCATATATATAGAGAGAGAGAGATGTATATATATATTTCTCTCTCTCTCTGAGAGAGAGAGAGAGAGAGAGAGAGAGAGAGAGAGAGAGAGAGAGAGAGAGAGAGAGAGGGGGAGAGAGAGGGAGAGAAAAAAATATATATATTTCTCTCTCTCTCTCTCGGGTGTACTTACTTTTGTTAGATCTCGATCTCTCTCTCTCTCTCTCTCTCTCTCTATATATATATATATATATATATATATATATATATATATATATATATATGAGAGAGAGAGAAATATATATATATATTTCTCTCTCTCTCTCTATATATATATATATATATATATATATTTCTCTCTCTCATATATATAGAGAGAGAGAGATGTATATATATATCTCTCTCTCTCTGAGAGAGAGAGAGAGAGAGAGAGAGAGAGAGAGAGAGAGAGAGAGAGAGAGAGAGAGAGAGAGAGAGAGAGAGAGAGAGAGAGAGAGAGATCTAACAAAAGTAAGTACACCCCTCAGTCACATGTGTGTAAATCTTTTCTTCTATCTTTTCATGTGACAACACTGGAGAAATGACACTTGTCTACAATGTAAAGTAGTGAGTGTACAGCTTGTATAACGGTGTAAATTTCCTGTCCCCTCAAAATAACTCAACACACAGCCATTAATGTCTAAACCACTGGCAACAAAAGTCAGTACACCCCTAAGTGAAAATGTCCAAATTGGGCCCAAAGTGTTAATATTTTGTGTGGCCGCTGTTATTTTCCAGCACTGCCTTAACCCTCTTGGGCATGGAGGTCACCAGAGCTTCACAGGTTGTCACTGGAGTCCTCTTCCCATCCCCCATGATGACATCACGGAGCTGGTGGATGTTGGAGACCTTGCGCTCCTCCACCTTCCATTTGAGGATTTCATGAATTATATAAAAAAAATAAAAAAAATAAAATAAAAGTAAAGTTAGCCCAATTTTTTTGCATAATGTGAAAGGGGGCATTACACTAAGTAAAAAGATACCTAACACGTCACGCTTTGAAATTGCACACACTTGTGGAATGGAAAAACGGGGCGGTCTTGATACTATCTCTTAATATGATACAACTCCATCCCTATAATACAAAACGAGTTAGCCCATGGAACTTTAAATGAGTTGTTCATAGAGGTCATAACAAATAAATGTAATATATTAATAAAGATTTTATTTGCGTTTCACAAACATAGTCGTAAATAAATATAAAAAACCATCATGAACCATAGCTTAACCATAAACATATTTGTTACAATACTAAAAGTACATAGTATACATATACAGCTTGTATACTCGACACGTTTCGTAAGAGCTGCTCACTTCCTCAGGAGTAGATGTATATGTGGGGTATCTAAAAAGGACAGTAAGTATCGGTAAGATATGGCAAACAGTGATGATTATATTAGAGAAGAAGCATGTGGCCTCCAAGAGGCACTCCATACTCACATTACGGTCAGTTGGTCCAATGGATTGATCTCCAAGGGTAAAAGCAGTAAATGCCTCCACCGGGAAAGCTGAAGAGGCATGGTTCGCAACAAGCACATAGGGAGCAGGCGGAGGGCGGACGTGGCAACACGAAAAGGAGTGGATGTGATGTATCCTAGAATGCCCCAAGGCCATATATGTCGTAACAATTGAAATAAGAATGTATGTATATCTGAATCAATTAACAAAGTACTTGATAAAGACCTGAGAGTATAAATAATGTGATATCACTATTGTAAAGTGAAATCTATGCCATTTTTTTCCTACTGTACCTTTTTGATTTCCACATCTTGATTTGTATTTCCTGTATGTGGAGTGCGCGGATATGGGAGGGGATAGTGCGGCTATTTCGTAACTTCCTTTTTGCCGCACTGGTTCCTGGGAGCTTGTGTCAGTGTTCACAGGAGTCAGTGTGGCGTCCCCGCACGAGTTATCGCGGGATTTCTTTATTTTTATTTTTTTGGGCATCACACGGGGGGCGGGAACTACTCCCCGTTGTAATGGCAACTATGACGATCCACAAATTTAAATATTGAGCATGCGTGGGAACGTGGCATGCCCGTAGATAAACATCAAGGGAACAAATAAGTAAATGCTTGTGGGCTTCACATGCCCACAAGCAAGATGAAAACGGCAGTCACAATTTTTTTTTTTATAAGTTGTAATTTTCAATGATAGCGGACATCGGACAGGCTAAATCTACAAACATGTGCGTTTGCAATTGTTTATATGTGATTGTGTTAATGGATACAAAAAAAAAAAAAAAAATAGCGTGTGGAGCTCCGCTTTAAGCTATGGTTCATGATGGTTTTTATATTTATTTACGACTATGTTTGTGAAACGCAAATAAAGTCTTTATTAGTATTTCTTGATCATACATCACGGGACACAGGAGCTTCATTACATAGTGGGTTATATAGGCACCTCTGGTGATTGGACACTGGTTGACCCTAATTAAAGAGAATTCCTCCCCTATATAACCCCTCCCATTTGGGAGGCACCTCAGTTTTTTCGCCAGTGTCTGGTCGATGGTCACGTAAAACTTAGCTCTATGCGGGTCCCGGCGAGGGCCGAAGGGCTACAACAAACCGGATCCATACCTCGGGCCGATATTTGACTCCCAAGATGGTATGGTACCCGGGCCTCGTTTGCCGAAGACACGAGGTTTTGCCTGTAAGTCCTCTCCATTGGAAGACTGGACTCTGGGACAACCAGACTTGGGGTACTGTTTACTCAGGGTGCCCGTAAGTTTCTGGCAGAGCTTTCTGCATGGCCCAGGTGGGAGGATCTTTTCGTAAGAGCCCCAGATATACCTGAAGGTTGGCTAACAATACCCGCCGTGATGGGTGAAGGCTGGAATTGGTCTGTTCTCAGCAATTCCTGCGGCGGGGAACAGGTAAGGGAAGTCAACCTATATATTTTAAATATATGAATGGATTTCTTCATTGTGAGTAGTTGTATGTCTTACCTGGTTTCCACCACTTGAGGGAGTAAGAGCAGCCTGATGCATACTTACATGCCTTTCAATACAACACGCTCAGTGAATGCCTGGTTCTCCAGCTACTCACGTCTCCCTTACAGTTCCTGCCACAGTTAAAGGTAAAGAGGGGTCCCATGCAGTCCCATGTTGCTTCCTTTGGGTTCTCCTTCCCCCCCCCCCGGATTCCGCGGTCCTCGTGTACGCGCGCCGGGCGCGCTCCCGGCCTAATGGAGGAGGGGGGGGGTGTGGTTGCGAGCCGTGCACGTTAGTGTGCACGGCGCTGTATTGCAGGTGCCAAGCGGCAGTTTTAAAAGCCCAGAGCGTCAGGGGACTGTAACTGGAGACACAGGAGCTGTTGGCTGTAAGCATCCATGGGGATTGGATCCAGGCAAACCTTAAGACACCTACTCAGCATCAGGTTGTGCAGTTTAAGCATATATTGATTTATTGTGAGACTTTAAGCGCAACAAGTGATTGCATTTGTACTAGTACCTCTGCTTTGTAGCTCAGGACTATGTCTCCTCGTAAGAGGGTTTCAGGGGCAGGTAATAAAAGCACTGGCAAGTCACCGCCTAGGTCCAGGGGTTCCAAAAGTGCCTGTAAATTACCATCCCCCTCTGCAAGACTGGAGCCAGCCTCTCATAACGAGTCAGTGCACCTGTCAGGTTTTGCAGCCTCTCCTAATGTCGCAGCCCCGGTTTATATCACTGAGGACTCCCTTAAGGCTTCATTGGAGGGTTTTGAAGGGAGGATCATTTTATTTCTGCTTCCCTAAAAGATAGCAGGAAAAGGGGTAGATCCCCTCCCTCTGCTGAAATCCCTCTCTCAGATAGTTGTTCTGAAAATGAGGAGGGATCCCTATCTTTGGATAAGGGATCATGAGCAGTCGGATAAGTCAGAGGTAGAGGAGATAGTCCCCTCCTCCCAGGCACTCAGAAAACAGGTGCAGTATTATACTGAATTGGTGCGTACCACATTCAGAATGCCGGCTGCTGAAGTCGCTACATCCTCTGTCTCTTCCCTGGGAGTCAGGAAAGCCCCACAGACTGCTTGTTCCTTCCCAATTCATCCTTTAATGGATAAATTGATGTATGAGGATTGGGGACATCCCGATAAACTGTTTACTCCTCCCAAAAGGTTTTCTGTGTATTATCCTGTGGAGGAAAGTTTCACCAAGAAATGGGGGGTCCCATCTGTCGATGCGGCGGTTTCTTGTGTGAATAAAAACCTAACTTGTCCTTTGGATAATGCGCAGGTATTTAAGGATCCAGCTGACAAAAGGCTGGAAACCTTATTAAAAGCCTCCTTTTCCATGGCTGGCGCTGTGGTGCAACCTACAGTCGCAGCCGTGGGGTTGTGTCAGTTCCTCAAGGAACAGGTTAAACAGATGTTTGAACTCCTTCCCAGTGAGGAAGTAGAGAATTATGCAGAATTGCCTCACATCTTGTGTTTCATAATTGATGCGATTTTGGATTCTGTCCAACAAGCATCACGTTTGTCCCTCATGTTGGTAGACATGCGAAGGGCCCTATGGCTAAAGAATTGGGCTGCTGAGATGTCATGCAAAAAGCATTTGACTGGGTTCCCGTTTAAAGGGGAGCGTTTGTTTGAGGAAGAACCAGATAGATTCGCCCAAAATATTTCAGGAGGTAAGTCTACTCTCCTTCCAGTCAAAAAGAGCAAACGTCCTTCATTTAGGCGTACTCTTTCTCCCGAAGCGTCAAGCTCTAAACAGTGGCGACGGCCTTCCCAGCCCTCCTCTGCTAGAAAGCCTCAGGGCCGAGCCCAGGGACAGAAAAAGACTTGGGGGCGAAAGCCTGCCAAGCAGAGCCCAAAAACTTCCTTGTGAAGGGGCGCCCCCGCTCGGCAGAGTGGGGGGAAGGCTCCTGCAGTTTGCAGGCGCCTGGCGGGAAGAGATTCAGGACAAGTGGGTGATCTCTTCGGTATCTCTGGGCTACAGGCTAGAGTTTCAGGAGATTCCACCTTATCGTTTCCTAAGGTCAAGGATCCCCAAGGATCCAGTTAAGCAGAAACCGCTATTCCTGGCCTTAGATCAGTTACTATCCCAGGGTGTGATAGTAGAAGTGAGCCCGAAAGAGCAGGGTTCAGGTTTTTATTCCAATCTCTTCACCGTTCCAAAGCCAAACGGAAGTGTCAGACCTATCCTGGATCGGAGAGACCTAAACCGGTTTTTACAGATCCAGACCTTCCGGATGCAGTCAATGCGCACTGTGGTCTCCTCCCTGCAAGGGGGAGAATTCATGGCATCAATAGATATCAAAGACGCATATCTCCATGTGCCAATATTTCCCGCACACCAGAAGTTTCTAAGGTTCGCGGTAGAGCGGCGCCATTTTCAATTTGTGGCCTTGCCGTTCGGGCTGGCTACGGCCCCTCGAGTCTTCACGAAGATTCTGGACCCTCTCTTAGCAATCTTAAGAGTTCAGGGCATAGCCGTCAGGGCTTACCTAGACGACTTGCTTCTCGTAGAGAGAACTACAGCGTGCCTAAGTCGCAGCGTCACCAAGACGCTAGAACATCTAGAGCGCCTAGGTTGGATTATAAACCTAGAAAAGTCATCCTTGCAACCAACCACCAGGTTGGATTACCTGGGTCTGATTATCGACACCGCTCAGGGCAGGGTGTTTCTTCCAAGGCCAAAGGCCTTGGCCATTGGAGATCTGGTACGCCTGATCCTGGGCAGAAGATCTTCCTCCATTCGGTTATGTATGAGACTATTGGGAAAAATGGTCGCCTCATTCGAGGCCGTCCCATTCGCCCAGTTCCACTCAAGGCCTCTGCAAAGATGCATCCTTGCGGTTTGGAACAGGAAGCCCCAATCCCTGGATCTTCCTATGCGTTTATCCCCCGGGACACGCAAAAATCTTGTCTGGTGGTACAAACCAGGAATTTGCTGAAAGGCAAAACTTTTCTTCCTCTCTCATGGAAGATTGTCACAACAGATGCCAGCCTGACAGGCTGGGGAGCCGTATTAGAGGGAACGTACTCGCAGGGGAAATGGTCTGCGACCGAAAGTCTGCTGCCCATAAATATCTTGGAGATTCGGGCAGTTTACATGGCACTCATAGAGTGGTCCTACAGACTGCGAGGTTTCCCAGTTCGGATTCAGTCCGACAATGCCACCGCAGTGGCTTACATTAATCACCAGGGCGGTACCAGAGGTCTGGTGGCCCAAAAGGAGGTGAATCGCATACTTGTCTGGGCAGAAGAGCATGTTCCGTGTTTTTCTGCAGTCTTCATCCCAGGAGTGGAGAATTGGCAGGCGGATTTTCTCAGCCGCCAGCAGTTATGCCCAGGAGAATGGGCTCTGCACCCCGACGTGTTTCAGAACATATGTCACAAATGGGGCACTCCAGACGTGGATCTGTTTGCGTCCAGATTCAACAGGAAACTGGACAGGTTTGTGTCAAGGACAAGAAATGCGCTTGCCCAGGGGTCAGATGCTCTGACGGTTCCCTGGGATCAGTACAATCTGATCTATGCCTTCCCCCCGAGCCCGCGGCTATCGCGGTTCCTGGGAAGGGTCAAGAGGGAGTCGAAGTCGGTCCTTTTAGTGGCCTCAGCTTGGCCCAGGCGACCATGGTTTGCAGAAATCATGAAGTTGGCAGTGGGCAGGCCATGGACCCTCCCTCTCCCGCCAGATCTGCTCTCACAGGGTCCAATCTACCATCCTGCTTTACGCAGTCTGAATTTGACGGTCTGGCTGCTGAGACCCACATTCGGAGAGACCGTGGCCTTTCGGGGCCAGTCCTTTCCACTCTGGTCAATGCCAGAAAGCCGGCCTCCAGACGTATCTATTACAAGATCTGGAGGACATATGTTTCCTGGTGTGAACCCAGGAGATGGCATCCTAGAAAGTATGTCATTAACAGAATCTTGGCCTTTCTCCAGTCAGGCCTAGAAATGAATTTGGCCATAAGCACCATCAAGGTGCAGATTTCGGCCCTGTCGGTATTTTTTCAAAGACCTCTTGCATCACATTCCCTAGTACGGGCTTTTATCCAAGGAGCTATGCGGATAAAACCGCCAGTTAAACCTCCGGTATGCCCATGGGATCTGAATTTGGTTCTCTCGGTCTTAGAGGCCCAATCATTTGAACCTCTGCATCTGGCTTCTTTAGCTCTCTTGACTAAAAAGCTGGTCTTCTTAGTAGCCATATCCACGGCTAGAAGAGTATCAGAATTGGCAGCTCTTTCCTGTAAAGAGCCCTATTTAATTATCCATAAGGACCGGGTGGTTATGCGTCCCAACGGGTCCTTTCTACCTAAGGTGGTTTCGGGTTTCCATCTGAATCAGGATATAATCCTACCATCCTTTTTTCCAAATCCTCAGTCCATAGAGGAAGAGTCTTTACACACTTCAGATGTGGTTAGAGCAATCAGTGTTTATCTTCAGGCAACTGCTCAGATAAGAAAGACTGACTGTTTATTTATTCTGCCAGAAGGCCCTAGAAGGGGTCAGGCAGCGTCAAAGTCCACTCTCTCAAGGTGGATCAGACAGGTTATTTCTCAGGCCTATAGCTTAAATGGGAAGATTGCTCCTTTTCAGGTGAAAGCGCACTCTACTAGGGCTGTCAGTGCTTCTTGGGCAGTGCATCACCAGGCCTCCCTGGCTCAGATCTGTAAGGCTGCGACTTGGTCATCAGTCCACACATTCACCGGATTCTATCAGGTGGATGTCAGAGGGCAAGAGGATATCGCCTTCGGGCGCAGTGTACTGCAAGCTGCAGTTTAGGTCCTCAGGTCCCTGGCGGTCTATGTTTACGATCTGTGTCTCCCTCCCCTCAACCGGAGCATTGCTATGGGACATCCCACTATGTAATGAAGCTCCTGTGTCCCGTGATGTATGATCAAGAAAATGGGATTTTTATGTACAGCTTACCTGTAAAATCCTTTTCTTGAGAGTACATCACGGGACACAGGGCTCCCGCCCCTCTTGAGTTTTACGTGGTTTCTTATTGCTTTGCTACAAAACTGAGGTGCCTCCCAAATGGGAGGGGTTATATAGGGGAGGAATTCTCTTTAATTAGGGTCAACCAGTGTCCAATCACCAGAGGTGCCTATATAACCCACTATGTAATGAAGCTCCTGTGTCCCGTGATGTACTCTCAAGAAAAGGATTTTACAGGTAAGCTGTATATAAAAATCCCATTATTACATTTAAGTGTTATGACCTCCATGAACGACTCATTTAAAGTCCCACGGGCTAACTCGTTTTGTATTACGCTTGTGGAATGGCGACAAACTACGGTACTTAAAAAATCTCCATAGGCGACGATTTAAAAAAATGTAACGGTTACCAGATTAGAGTTACAGAGGAGGTCTTGTGCTAGAATTATTGCTCTCGCTCTGCTGATCGTGGCGATACCTCACATGTGCGATTTGAACACCGTTTACATTTGCGGGCGCGACTTTCGTATGTGTTTTCTTTGCTGCGCGAGCTCGCGGGGGCTTTAAAAAAATAAATAAAAAAAGTTCTTATTTTTTTTAATATTGTCCCTTTTGGAAAAAAAATAAAAAATTCCCAAAATTGGTGTTTCTGAATACTGTCATTTATTAAAATCGGCGCCATTGGCAGCCGAATAAACCGGAAGTGAAGTCGTGACGTTGCTTCCCGGAATTTAACATCGGAGACCCGATCAGAGCCGAATCCAGCTTTGTTCGGGTCTCAGCCTAGGCGGCGGAAGTGGCAAATGGTGGGATGAGAGGATTCGGGAAGAGTGGCGAAAGGCGGCAGGAGGGGGGAGGATGTCCTCTCCCGCTTCTTATAAGGATAACAACTGAGCGATTTTTAGCCGCATCGGTTGTTCTCACTAAAAAGTTAACCGCTGGCTCTAAAAAATGGTACCGGGGTGCTGCCCGCAGCTGCATATCGCGTTACGGACCAGTGCGGTCGGTCCCCCTCCTCTCCTCTATCAATGCAGCGCTACTTGTAGGAGCCCAGCAAAAGGAGCAGCCAGTGTAGGGATCAGCCTCAGTACAGGGAGCAACCCACAGCTTACCGAACAGGACACCAGGAGAGCGGTATATACAGTCCACCACAGTCCCCCTGTCCGTCCCCCTGTCCATCCCACGGTCCCCCTGTATGTCCCCCTGTCCATCCCACGGTCCCCCTGTCCAGCCCACGGTCCCCCTGTCCATCCCACTGTCCCCCTGTCCATCCCACTGTCCCCCTGTCCATCCCACTATCCCACGGTCCCCCTGTCCAGCCCACGGTCCCCCTGTCCAGCCCATGGTCCCCCTGTCTGTCCCCCTGTCCATCCCACTGTCCCCCTCTCCATCCCACGGTCCCCCTGTCCAGCCCACGGTCCCCCTGTCCAGCCCACGGTCCCCCTGTCCAGCCCACGGTCCCCCTGTCCATCCCACTGTCCCCCTGTCCATCCCACTGTCCCCCTCTCCAGCCCATGGTCCCCCTCTCCAGCCCATGGTCCACCTGTCCAGCCCATGGTCCCCCTGTCTGTCCCCCTGTCCATCCCAGAGTCCCCCGGTCTATCCCCCTGTCCATCCCACGGTCCCCCTGTCCATCCCAGAATCTCCCTGTCTGTCCCCCTGTCCATCCCTCGGTCCCCCTGTCCACCCCCCTGTCTGTACCCCTGTCCATCCCACCGTCACCCTGTCCATCCTACCATCCCCCTGTCCATCCTACTGTCCCCCTATTCATCCCTTGGTCCCCCTGTCCATCCCCCTGTCTGTACCCCTGTCCATCCCCTGGTCCCCCTGTCCATTCCATGGTCCCCCGTCCATCCCACTGTCCCCCTGTCCATACCCCTGTCTGTCCCCCTGTCCGTCCCACGGTCCCCCTGTCCGTCCCACGGTCCCGCTGTCCGTCCCACGGTCCCGCTGTCCGTCCCACCGTCCCGCTGTCCGTCCCACCGTCCCGCTGTCCGTCCCACCGTCCCCCTGTCCGTCCCACTGCTCCCCTGTTCGTCCCACTGCCCCCCTGTCCATCCCACGGTCCATTGCGTGGCCCTCCTGCCCATCCCACGGTCCCACTGCCCCTCTGACCCCTCTACAGCCCCCCCCTCGTCCACCCTGCTGCCTCTCCCTGTGCATCCTGCTGGCGTGGGGATCTCTGTGGTTAGGGTGGTCCACTTTGGGTGCCTTAGATATGATGGACTGATTCGGAGTGTTGAGATGGAATGGGCCACTTTGGTGTGGTGTTGATAGTGTGGGTTGCTATAGGTAGGGTGGGCTACTTTGAACTGTCAGTGGAAGGTTGGGGTGCAGTGGATAGTAAGGGTGGGTTAGTTTAGGCCCCTTCCACGGGTGGCATTCAGCAGTGATAATGCCTGCCGGATGCAGCATGCTGGGCAGCAAAGGAAGACATTCCCCACATAAGTATCACATGACTGCTGACCAGATGCCTTCCATGTAAAGACGCCCCCTGCCATGCAGAACAGGCATTGCAACTGACGCCTACAGTCATGTGACCGCTGGATTTTAATGATTAGAAAGGTTCTTTACAATTTTTTTTTTTGAGTATTTTATGTACATATCGGTGCTTTACATCTAATGGCTTGAGCCGACTTCACATTGACAGCCTGGTAGTGACACATGACGAGCAGCAGCGCTGACGCATTTCTGTCTGGAAGGGCCTCAGACAAAGTTGTGACTAAGGCCCCTTTGGGTTGAATCGCATCGGCGGCGATTGTTTTTTATGTGTCAGTCAGAAGATAATAATGAAGGATATCTCGGAGGACTGACGCGAGTGCCGGCGCGCTTTGATTCTTACAGAAGATAGCCTTCTATTTTGGAAACGTTCCAGGAGTTGACAAATCCAATTAGCGGTCACGCTCCCTCTGCCTGGCGCTGCTGATAAATCGGAAGATAAGTCTGTGAAAAACGAATGTTTTGTTCCTCCATAGAAAGAGTCGGGTGTTGGACTTTTCCAGCACACTCGGTGATGAGGAATACTTCATCGTTGCTTGTGTTTAGCCAATTCCCACCCAGGCCAAGTCTGACATTTCCCTCCTACATGTAAAAATCCGTTTTTTTGTTTTTTAATGTTGAGCAATGACCATCCTCTAATCCAGGGGTCTCCAAACTACGGCCCTGGGGCCAGATCTAGCTTGACCTGACCTGATCTAGACCGGATATTATCCGACCCACGCCCAGGGCCACATCCACACAATGGGAATTCAGGTCAGCAGAAGCTGCCTATATAGGGACTCTGAGGTTGGGAGGAGCTATGATGGGGACCTTGGTGTAAGGGGGGGGGGGATTCTGGTGTAAAGGGGAAACTGATAGGGACCCTGATGTAAGGGGGGACTCTGATTGGAATCCCAATCTAAGGGAGAATCAGATGGAGACTCTAGTGTAAAGAGGATCTGATGTAAGGAGAAAACCAATAGGGACCCTGATGTAAGAGGGACTCTAATGTGTGTGGGGGGTTAGGGGAAGGGGGCTGTAATAGAGTCCCTAATGTAAGGGGGGGGGGCAGGGCTGCTGTTTGAAATCATGGGGCCCCATACAGCCTTCAAGGCAGCCCCCCTCCCCATATATCAAAAAATACACTAAAATTATTATTAGCGGACACAAACATAACAGAGAACCTGCGTAAATGAGCCCTTTTATAATAGAAGAGGGAGGGGGAAGCAATTACAGGAACAATGCCCTGTGTCTCTCCCTGCAGCAGCTGAAAGCTGGTGGGAGAGAGAGAAACCGGCTTTTATCTGCTGCAGAGAGCCGCACAGGCCATCTTTCTGTAATTGCCCCTCTGATCGACAACACCAATTCCTTTTGCTGTTCGGGGCCCTCTGTGTGCCGGGGCCCCCTACAGGAGGACTGGTGGTCCCCCCCCATCAGCGGCCCTGGGGGGGGGGGACGACTCTGATGTAAAGTAGACATGTGCGATTAGTTTTGTACAAATCTCAAATTAGTACGAATTTCCCTAAATGCGTACGTTCGGGAGGATCCGAAATGCGAATTGCCGTGCGTCCGAATTTTGTACGAAATACGAACTTTTGTTTTACGAATCCCCAGGAGGAAGTCAGCACAGCACAGGGATGGTGGGAGCCCCTCATCTAACGAAAATTTGTATTTCGGATAGGAAATTCTTCAACGGAATTTCGTATTTCGGATAAAAACCAAAACTTCCATCACCATCGACTGTCATATTGAGGTATATTTTTGCCTTTAAATTCATCGTAAATAATGTTCGTACGAGTTAACGAACCTAACGACAATTCGTATTTCGTACGAATTGAAATTGAATTTCGGACACAAAATACGAAGTACGAATTAATTTTAATACGAACCGTAACGGAACAGAACGAAACGAATTTATTGACGGCGCCCATGTCTGTTGTAAAAAGAACACTGATGGGAAATTCTAAAGTAAGGGAGTTATGTGGGCTGAAGGACCTAAGTTATGTGGGTTGGATGATCTCAGGGATGTATAGTTACCAACAGGGGCGGGCTGACTATTCAGCCACTCGGGCACTGCCCGAGGGCCCCGGGTCACTAGGGGGCCCCATCAGGGTTGCCAGCCTCAGTAAAACCAGGGACAGTATGTAAAAATCTGCGTTTTTTTTACATCTGTCCCTGAAATGTCCCTTACCGATATCCTTTTGGTCTAAAAATCCTGAGATTATAGCTGCCCCGCCTCTCCAGTACCTTCTCAGCCAATAGAAACATGTCTGTGTATACTGTGTGTACATATGTGTATACTGTGTGATTGTATACTGTGTGTGTTTTTGTATACTGTGTGTCCCCATAAACTCTGATTGCTTGGGGGCCCCATAATCTCCCATTGCCCGGGGGCCCCATGAGTTGTCAGTCCGCCCCTAGTTGCCAACATTGTAAAAAAAAAAAAAAAAGAAATGTAGGGACACCTTTTTGGCTGTAGGCGGAGTCTTGTTATAATTAGGGGGGGGGGGGGGCATGCATTTTGTAGGCATGGTATGTAAAAATGAAATGAAGAATGTGTGTGGTTTATGTGAAATGGTGGGCGTGGCTTATATGGGCGTGGTTCAAATGGGGGTGTAGTTAGAGCCTGAGATGAATGAGAGATGGAGAAAGAAAAGGGGAAATGAGGGAGGGAGGGAGAGAGAGAGAAAGAAGGAAAGGAGGGAAGGAGAGAGAAAGAAGGAAAGGAGGGAAGGAGAGAGAAAGAAGGAAAGGAGGGAAGGAGAGAGAAAGAAGGAAAGGAGGGAAGGAGAGAGAAAGAAGGAGAGAGAAAGAAGGAAAGGAGGAAAGGAGAGAGAAAGAAGGAAAGGAGGGAAGGAGAGAGAAAGAAGGAAAGGAGGGAAGGAGAGAGAAAGAAGGAAAGGAGGAAAAAAGAGAGAAAGAAGGAAAGGAGGGAAGGAGAGAGAAAGAAGGAAAGGAGGAAAGAAGGAAAGGAGGGAAGGAGAGAGAAAGAAGGAAAGGAGGGAAGGAGAGAGAAAGAAGGAAAGGAGGAAAGAAGAGAGAAGGAAAGGAGGGAAGAGAGAGAAAGAAGGAAAGGAGGAAAGGAGAGAGAAAGAAGGAAAGGAGGAAAGGAGAGAGAAAGAAGGAAAGGAGGAAAGAAGAGAGAAGGAAAGGAGGGAAGAGAGAGAAAGAAGGTAAGGAGGGATGGAGGGACAGCAGGCCACTAAATGTTGGTTATTCAGGAGCTGAGAGGCTCTAGGCTTGGCACACTTACCTGAAGTGAGGTTCATATTTCAACCCTTTCTATTCCTTTTCTCCCAGGGTTCCCTCTGATTCCAGCATGCATACACGCCGTGTCAAGAAGTATTTATTATAACGACAAGTAAGTGAAAAATACATTTGTAGTGAGTAATTGAATGGCAGCGTACGTGTGTAATGTGCCATCTAACCTTCCCTTTTCTGTTTAGCTGCTGGATAAGTTCCGACACTCACTTGCTTTATATTATTCATGGACCCATTTGTGCGGCTTTATTGGTATGTATTATATTTATTCATTTTATTCCACTTCTGGACACTTTATATAGAGTATAAAAGAGCATCATTGTGTGCAATGAGTCAGTGATGTATTAATGTGTATAAAGTGAACCTGTGAGATGCTTTTACTTCCCAAAACAAGGCAATGATCTCTTTAGCACAAGTATGTTCAGGTATCCATAAATCAGCCTTTCTACCTAGGATTCTGTGGAACCAGATCCTCCAGAGGTCTTAGATGAGTAACCAAAGACACCAATTATCTTTTTAGCTAACTATAAGGAACATTCTTCTCACTGATCACCAATGTAAGGATCATTCTTCTCACTGATCACCAATGTAAGGATCATTCTTCCCACTGATCACCAATGTAAGGAACATTCTTCTCACTGATCACCAATGTAAGGAACATTCTTCTCACTGATCACCAATGTAAGGAACATTCTTCTCACTGATCACCAATGTAAGGAACATTCTTCTCACTGATCACCAATGTAAGGAACATTCTTCTCACTGATCACCAATGTAAGGAACATTCTTCTCACTGATCACCAATGTAAGGAACATTCTTCCCACTGATCACCAATGTAAGGAACATTCTTCTCACTGATCACCAATGTAAGGAACATTCTTCTTACTGATCACCAATGTAAGGAACATTCTTCCCACTGATCACCAATGTAAGGAACATTCTTCTCACTGATCACCAATGTAAGGAACATTCTTCTCACTGATCACCAATGTAAGGAACATTCTTCTCACTGATCACCAATGTAAGGAACATTCTTCTCACTGATCACCAATGTAAGGAACATTCTTCTCACTGATCACCAATGTAAGGAACATTCTTCTCACTGATCACCAATGTAAGGAACATTCTTCTCACTGATCACCAATGTAAGGAACATTCTTCCCACTGATCACCAATGTAAGGAACATTCTTCTCACTGATCACCAATGTAAGGAACATTCTTCTTACTGATCACCAATGTAAGGAACATTCTTCCCACTGATCACCAATGTAAGGAACATTCTTCTCACTGATCACCAATGTAAGGAACATTCTTCTCACTGATCACCAATGTAAGGAACATTCTTCTCACTGATCACCAATGTAAGGAACATTCTTCTCACTGATCACCAATGTAAGGAACATTCTTCTCACTGATCACCAATGTAAGGAACATTCTTCTCACTGATCACCAATGTAAGGAACATTCTTCTCACTGATCACCAATGTAAGGATCATTCTTCTCACTGATCACCAATGTAAGGATCATTCTTCTCACTGATCACCAATGTAAGGAACATTCTTCTCACTGATCACCAATGTAAGGAACATTCTTCTCACTGATCACCAATGTAAGGAACATTCTTCTCACTGATCACCAATGTAAGGAACATTCTTCCCACTGATCACCAATGTAAGGAACATTCTTCCCACTGATCACCAATGTAAGGAACATTCTTCTCACTGATCACCAATGTAAGGAACATTCTTCTCACTGATCACCAATGTAAGGATCATTCTTCTCACTGATCACCAATGTAAGGATCATTCTTCTCACTGATCACCAATGTAAGGAACATTCTTCTCACTGATCACCAATGTAAGGAACATTCTTCTCACTGATCACCAATGTAAGGAACATTCTTCTCACTGATCACCAATGTAAGGGACATTCTTCCCACTGATCACCAATGTAAGGAACATTCTTCCCACTGATCACCAATGTAAGGAACATTCTTCTCACTGATCACCAATGTAAGGAACATTCTTCCCACTGATCACCAATGTAAGGAACATTCTTCTCACTGATCACCAATGTAAGGAACATTCTTCCCACTGATCACCAATGTAAGGAACATTCTTCCCACTGATCACCAATGTAAGGAACATTCTTCTCACTGATCACCAATGTAAGGAGCATTCTTCTCACTGATCACCAATGTAAGGAACATTCTTCCCACTAATCACCAATGTAAGGAACATTTTTCCCACTGATCACCAATGTTAGGAACATTCTTCTCACTGATCACCAATGTAAGGAACATTCTTCTCACTGATCATCAATGTAAGGAACATTCTTCTCACTGATCACCAATGTAAGGAACATTCTTCTCACTGATCACCAATGTAAGGAACATTCTTCTCACTGATCACCAATGTAAGGGACATTCTTCTCACTGATCACCAATGTAAGGGACATTCTTCCCACTGATCACCAATGTAAGGAACATTCTTCCCACTAATCACCAATGTAAGGAACATTCTTCCCAATTTTTCTTTATTAAAAGTCTTGCAATCATTAAGCATAAAATCACAATATATAAATATACATAAATATATACATATTTACATAAATTAAAATAAATATAGCAAAACTGCTCTCAAACCAAAAAAAAAAAAAATACTTTCCAGCAATAACATAAATCCTATTACGACTCACGCCATTACACCAGATATCAAACTTGTGAGGTTAAGAAACAATCCCGCACCCATTATGCATGCAGCCCTTCTTCAAAAAGAAGATACTAACCAACAAAAGCTAAGGGAGTGAAAGAACCAGAAAAAGAAAAGAGCTCCTCACCCAGAGATGGGCAGTTCCCCAAAGGCAGGTCTGATATTCCTCCACGCCCTTATCCAGACTGCCCGAGGCTCCCTGCCCTTCTCAAGACCCCGAATTTTCCCAACCTCACCCAGAATATCGTGCACCACCACCTCAACAGAGAGGACTTTCTTCCGCAGGGTAATCTGGCACCGTGCATTCCATGTGAAGTAACGGACAACTATACTAACTAAAAACAGTGTATCCAAATCAAAATCCCAGTGAGTCGGGAATGCCCCATACACCCACTCCGCATAACTCATGCGATAGAAAAAGGGGATGCCTAGAGCCCTCCCCACCCTTTTATACACCTCTATGTTAAAGGGACACTGGAGCAAAAAGTGGTCCATAGACTCCACTTTACCAACACACTCCGCTCTAGGACAATCCCGATCATCCACAGGGCGATGCTTCAAGTTCCCTCTCACATAGAGCCTTCCATGGAAGGCGAGCCAGGCTTGATCCCTAAACTTCAAGGGGATTCTTTCTAAATTGATTAAACGCAACCCCTCCCTCATTACAGAGCCTGGGCAATCCCTTAAGGCCAGTGACACACTGAAAGCGGAGGCCAAAATCCTCTTCTCCAGAAGCTTCCTGGGGAGGGACTTGATATCCTCCACTGTCACCTGCCACTGCCGAAGTATTTTCAGACACGGGGCAACATAAGCCGGGAGCTTGCCATGTCGGACTCTCAGACTTTTCACTGGCCCGCCATCTTCCCAGCATCGCAGAAAAGGCCTAAAACAAGATTGAAAAATACCCACCCATCCCGGCGGGTTCTCTGCTAGCATGTTACCAAGATTGTACTTTAAAAACAGCAGAGAAAAGAAAACTATTGGGTTGACCATTCCTAGGCCACCCTCCCGCCTAGACAGGTAAGTTACATTGCGTTTGATCAGGTTCAGCCTACTTCCCCATAACAGTTGGAAAAAGCAGCTGTACACCCTTGCATAGAGAGATACTGGCAAGATACAGACGAAGCTGACATATAAAAAAATTGGGACCAGGTACGTTTTGATCAAGTCAACCCTCTCCCTCAATGAAAGCTTCCATTTCTTCCAGCTTGCTACTTTGGCATTGGCACACACCAACCTGCTTTCCCAATTTCGATGACCATAGTCACCAGGACCAAATTTGATGCCCAACACTTTAATTTCCTGCTGGGGCTCTGGGAAGGCATCCGGAAGTTCGAAGCTTTCACCTTCCTCACCCATCCAGAAAACTTCACTCTTTTCATGGTTGACTTTAGAACCAGAAGCCTCCGTGTACTGCTCTATCATAGAGACCACCTCCTGCGCCTCCTCCGTTCCAGAGACAATAACAGACACATCATCGGCATAGGCCACGACCTTCAAAGGTGGCACACCAGCAATGCCCAAAGGCACCCCGCACAAAGATCCACTCTCTAGCCTTCTTATGAAGGGGTCGATTGCGAATACATATAACAGGGGGCTCAGAGGACATCCCTGGCGCACACCAGAGCCAACCTCAAAAGGCCGTCCAACCCAACCATTAACCAGTGGGAAGCTCTCAGCCCCTTTATATAATGTCTTCAGCCAATCTATAAACCTCCCCTGCAGGCCGTATCTACCAAGTAGCAAATACAGGTACTCGTGATTGACTCTATCAAAAGCCTTCGCCTGATCCAATGCCAGCAAGTACTTTCTCCATCCAGCAGCCCTGCATCGCTCCAAAGCCTCCCGGACAGCTAAAACCGCTGAAAAGGTACTTCTACCTTGGACCGAGCAGTGCTGATGACTGGACAACAAATCGCCTGCCACTGACGACAAGCGCCAAAAAAGAATCTTCGCCAAGATCTTTCTATCAACATTGAGAAGACTGATGGGGCGCCAGTTCTCAATCATTGAGGGGTCTTTACCTTTTGACAGAAGAATCACAGCTGATTGCCTCATGGAGGGAGGGAGCGAACCCTCTTCTAGACAGCTGTTATAAACCTCCGCTAAAAAGGGAGCCAGAATGGACTTAAAACACTTGTAGAACTCAGCTGTCAACCCATCTGGCCCAGGCGATTTTTTGGTAGCCAGCTTCTCTATAGCATGAACTACCTCATACACTGAAATTGGTTCTGTCAAATCCATCAAAGGCAATGTACCATTTCCCAATCCTGGAGTAGAATCCAGAAAGCTTTCCATCTTGTCCCGACAAAGGTCCTTTCTTCCTAGAAGGTCTGCATAATATAATCTGAAGATCTCCAGGATCCCTGATCTGGACTTCACCAGGGAACCCGTACTATCCCTCAGGCCTATGACCGTCTTAACTGCTATGCCTTGCTTACAGTTCTGGTAAGGATCAGGCGAGTGATATTTTCCATAATCCCTCTCCAGAACCAAGGAGGCATGCCGGTCGTATTGACACTTTCTAAGAAGAAACTTCACCTCAGAGATCTCCCCTAGATCTCCTCTATACGAGACAAGACGATCAAGCTTCCTCCGCAAATGCTGGTAGGCAATGTACATACCAAGCTGCTTCTTCTTACTTATGGCCTTGAAAAGTCCAATCGCCCTTTGTTTCACAAGCTCCCACCACTCTGACTTAGTGCTGCAAAAGTCCAGAATAGAAACCTGTGCCTGGAAAAAATCCTCAAAGGATTGTCTTACCTCTACGTCTTCCAGGAGAGCCGAATTCAGTTTCCAGGTACCCCTTCCCCTGGGTGGAGTGTCCGAGGCATTCAGAGTCACAGACAGCATACAGTGGTCAGAGAACTCCACCGCCCTCAACTCAGGAGCCGAGAAAGCAGAGTTCTCCTTTAAAAAAAACCTATCTATCCTACTCTGACTATTCCCTCTCTGAAATGTGAATCCCGTGCTGCCAGGGCAGTGCTTAATATGCACATCTACCAGGCCTGCTTGTCTCACCATATCTCTAAGAAAAACGCTATCGTACGCCAGCCTGTCTATGGAGCCTCTCCTGTCTTCAGGCCTAATTATGGTGTTAAAATCACCTCCAAAGACAACCTGCTGGGACGTAAAAAGGAAGGGCTTGATCTCTGTGAGGAGGCATTTCCTGCCCCATCTTGACTGCGGTCCATAGATATTAATCAGGCGCAAGTCCTGCCCCCTAACAGAGACGTCCAAGACCATGCATCTCCCAATCTCTACCTCAATTACCCGCCGGCACGTTACCATATCGGTTTTAAAAAGGACCGCAACTCCGCTGCAGGGCTCTGCCGCAAGAGACCAAAAGGAGGGACCGCATCTCCACTCCCTTTTTGCTAGATGGACATCGGCCAAAGTATTGAGCCAGGTCTCTTGCAAAAATAAAATCTCGGCATCAAACTCGCTGAGCAAAAATAAGGCAATATCACGAGCTCTTGCAGATTTCATGCTGGCGACATTAATGGTCGCCACCTTTATCGGAGTGGGAACTGCCATCAGGATGATTGGGGTAGTCGTTTCTTAACCTTTACCACACTCTCATCACCAGAAACAGCTCTCTTCAAACTATGTGACTCCCCCTCATCCATGGATGATAAAGAAAAAGATAAATCAGACATCCCATCACCTGACAAAACTGAAAAAGGGTTACCAGGAGGAACCCCTCCTGGGTCCGACTCTGAGGAAGAAATTACCACCTTATTTGTCTTCCTCTTCTTCTTTTTCTTCCTCCTAAACGTCTCCCACCCCTCATCATCCGAATCCCCCTCAACAGAGGGCGAGACATGGGATATGGACACCCTTCCATCAGCCCCACCCCCATCCAGCACCCCCACACCCCCCTGACCACGTTTGCGCTGCCGAGGGACAGGGACTGGAGGCTGAGAAGGAAGATCCGCTAAACCTGCCCCCCCAGCAGCCTCCGCTAGTCTGGAGGACCTACGTACAGCAGGAATAGGGACAACCACATGGGGGACAGACTTAGGGACCACATCACTAGAGGGGACAGAATCTGAAGCAACAGATGGAACTGACACAGGAGGGACAGACTCAGGGACCACATTACCAGGGGAAACAGAACCTGAAACAGATGGAACAGACACAGGAGGGACAGACTCAGGGACAACATTACCAGGGGAAACAGAACCTGAAACAGATGGAACAGACACAGGAGGGACAACAACAGTTACAGCGGCCTGATCCTCCTTATCCAGCCTCTGCAGCTCAGCCTCCAATCCTGGCAGGTTATGTAAAGCCTCTGGACACTTACTGTAAGGATGGCCAAGCTGTTGGCACAGATTGCACCGAATTTGGGTACAATCCCTTGCCAAATGGTCCAGACCCTGGCATAGCGAACACTTTTTACGCGTGCAGGTAGAGGCAAAATGGCCCTTTTCACCACATTTATTGCAGACTTTGGGCTGTCCCTGGTAAAATATAGTCAGCCGATCTCTTCCCAGGAAAGCTGAGCAGGGCAGATGTTGGACTACATTGCCCAGCACCCCCAGTTTTAGTGACACCGTCCAGGCCCCTGTCCATATCCCATGTTCATCCAGGACCTTCCGCAGTGGAGTGAGGACCTCACCATATCGGCGTAGCCATACTATCAAATCAGCCTCTGGTATTGATTCGTTACGCACCAGGATGGTCACCGATTTTATCAGAGGCTGCCTGGAAATCACCTTTGGCACCAAACCACTCCACTGCGGAAGGCCCTGGCACCTCCTATGTCGCTCCCAAAATAAGTCCAACCCCTCAGGTTTTACAAAAGATAAATCAAATTCATAACTTCCCACTGGGCAAATTAAAGCAAAAATATCCACAGCTTTAAACCCCATTTCCAAAATCAACTCTGCCACCCTCCCCCTCACTGGTGGGGTCCCCTCCCCCTCCCACTTGAACTGAACCACATTCCTCCTCCTATACCCACCACCAATCCCACCACCAAACCCCCCTATATTGTGACCACCAATATTTACAGCATTCCCCCCACCCTCCTTGGTGCGACTCCCCACAACAGACGCATAACTCCCCATATTCCTCCCAGCAGAAGAGACGTTTGTGTGTTTTGAGCCTTCTGGCACATTTCCAGCAGATATAGATTGTACAGATTTGGTCTGTACAATCGACGAGTCTTTCTTCTGCTGAGCAGAAAGAGAAATGTCATTTTTATCTTGGTCAGCAATATTAACCCCTCCACCTCCACCCACCACATTCACTGCCTTATCAATATTATTACTGTCATTATTTCCTGGCACATTCATAGTTCCTGCCGTGTCCTCAGTCACTGCTGTCCCCGTACACACGTCACCTCCAGGCCGACTCTTCTCCTCCATCAGGACAGGACCATCAGCTGAGCCGGGTGAATGTTGTCCTAATACAGCAACAGGTGAATCACTGCAGGAGACTTCCATGGCTGTCTCCACTTCACATGCTGCACTGTGCTGAACCCCTCCCCCACCTGCATCAATCAGCCCAGGTGAAGGAGAAACAGTCTCTCTGGAGCTGGCAGCCATCTTGCTTGTGGAACTACAAGTCTCAGCAGTATCAGCAAAATCCAGGCGTGGGGTGCATGATGGAGATCCATCCACATTGCTCTGCTGGGCTGATGACACCTCTGCTAGGGGCTCTCCCTCCATGTCTGCAGAGGGTTTCTCTGTAGCAGGCAGCTGTTTGCAGATTGCCTTCCCTCTCTGTTCCTCAGCTGGGACATCATCCACTACAGCAGGTGGGGCAGACATGTTGGATGGAGGCAATACAGCGCACTGGGATCCCTCCACCAGTGCTGGCTCTGCCGGTCTGCAATCCCTCTGCTCATCCTCAGGGACCTCCGATGGCTCACCAACAGACCTGTCTGCCCTCAGGGGTGACTCCATCTGCTGGATGAACTGTAGGGTGCCATGTTGAATCTCAACCCCCTGGCTGGTTGCCGCTGGCGATTCCCCAGCCTGACATGGGGGGAGAGGTGCAGAGACAGATGAAGCCGGGTTGTCTGTTACCTGCTGATCCACAGAACTCACCGCTGCCTGGCTGGAAAATCTCCTCTCATTTTTAAACTTTTCAGCAAAAGCTCCGCTTCTGTCCTTCAGTTTATTCAAAAATAAAGATTGTTTCTTTACTTTCTCCTCCATTTGCTGTAACTCTGGCTTCATGGCCAAACGGTTTTTACTCCAGGCCTGGAAATACTTGGTCTTGAAGTTCTTATGTTCAGCTTTTAAAGATTTAAGTTTTTCCTCAGCCCTTCCGATTGCCCGAAAACGGTCAACAATCTTCTGTCTGTAGGCATCCACGTTCTCAGCAGGGCCTGGACCCACAGACAGATCCTCCACCTCCTCCTCCTCACTAGGCCCCGTATCATCAGGGGAATCCATCCCAGGGCCTCCCCCAGGATCAGGCATTATTCCTGGGCTGAGCTAGCAGGCAAAGCCCAGGCTTGAAAAAAAGGTGTGGTTCTCAGAGAGCTCCTTGGGTGTGTCCTCCTCCTCCTTCCCACTGATCACCAATGTAAGGGACATTCTTCCCACTGATCACCAATGTAAGGAACATTCTTCCCACTAATCACCAATGTAAGGGACATTCTTCCCACTGATCACCAATGTAAGGAACATTCTTCCCACTGATCACCAATGTAAGGAACATTCTTCTCACTGATCACCAATGTAAGGAACATTCTTCTCACTGATCACCAATGTAAGGAACATTCTTCTCACTGATCACCAATGTAAGGAACATTCTTCTCACTGATCACCAATGTAAGGAACATTCTTCTCACTGATCACCAATGTAAGGAACATTCTTCTCACTGATCACCAATGTAAGGAACATTCTTCCCAATGATCACCAATGTAAGGAACATTCTTCTCACTGATCACCAATGTAAGGAACATTCTTCTCACTGATCACCAATGTAAGGAACATTCTTCTCACTGATCACCAATGTAAGGAACATTCTTCTCACTGATCACCAATGTAAGGAACATTCTTCTCACTGATCACCAATGTAAGGAACATTCTTCTCAACTTTCGTCCTCAACTTTCGAAAAAAAGTCCTGCGTGTGACCAACTAATACTAGATATACCATGACCTGGTTGAAGAACAACTTAGGAACAGCAAAATGTCTTCAACATTAGAGAACAAGTCCTGAGTTTGACCAACTACTACTAGATATAGCATGACCTGGTTGAGCGAGAACCTTCACAGGCAAACCTGCCAAACCTAGCAACAGAGGATGCCCATTGGATGGATAGTGAAGTGTCTTCAACATTAGAGAACAAGTCCAGAGTGTCACCAACTACTGCTGTATATAGGTTGAATGAGAACCTTCACAGAAAAACTGGCCAAACCTAGGAACTGAGGAAGCCCAAAGGATGAGCAGCGAAGTGCCTTGAACATATGACAACAAGTCCTGAGTGTGACCTACTACTACTACTAGATATTCCATGACCTGGTTGAATAAAAAAACTTCACAGACAAGCTGGCCAAACCTAGGAATTGAGGAAGCCCCTTGGAGGAGCAACGAAACGTCTTCAACATTAGAGAACAAGTCCTGAGTGTGACCAAATACTACTGGATATGCCGTGATGTGGGCGAATGAGAACCTTTACAGGCAAGCTGGCCAAACCTGGTTCAGCCTGTTTGCACAATCTGATTTAGATCTTTCAACAACTGTGTAGCGTGAGGGGCCACCTATATATTTGTACCCCATCATGTAGGGCCTTGCACTGCTTGAAGGTTGTCAAATATAAAGAACACGTGGTCGGTATAGCGCTTTGCATGATCGTGGGCAGCCTGCTCATCACTGACCAGATTGCTAGGAGAGATGTGGAGGGAGGGGGGTTCCCTCTTCTGTGGGTCACTCTTGCAGTCCATGTAATGTGATCTCTCTGCTATATAGGTCAGCTGTTACATTGTAATTCACATGGAGTTGTAGCCAGTTGAGAGCATATCCGTACATTGTTTGTAATCGTGTTTGTGTTTTTTCTGTTTGCTCTAAGGTGAACCTGTTCTTTCTCCTGAACATTGTGCGTGTCCTAATCACAAAACTGAAAGTGACGCATCAGGCGGAATCCAACCTGTACATGAAAGCAGTGCGAGCCACTCTCATCCTCGTGCCACTTCTTGGAATCCAGTTTGTATTGTTGCCATGGAGACCGGAAGGACACATAGCGGAGGAAATCTATGACTATGTCATGCATATTCTCATGAATTACCAGGTACAGCTGCAGAAAATGCTCTTGCTTTAGGCTAAACGCCTTATTTTGGGCCAGTCGTAGCCTGAAAATGTCGCTCTGGTTTTGCCTGAGTTTAAATGCAATGCAAACCGTTTTGTAATATAATATAATGCTGATAAAATGAATAATTTAAAATGTAGCGTCTTCAGTTATACAAATGTCATCAGGCATCTAGTATAAGTACATAAACTTGTCTTGCAATGAAACAATTTTAATCTCCTGCACAGGATTACTTTCTAAGATGGGGAGAAGCAGCACCAGCAGCCAATCAGATTCTGCTACAGTGCACATGTTCTCACAGAACATCTGGACAGGGTGCGTGAGCAGTGGTATGACCTCTTCAGTCTGATGCTGTCCCTTTATTGTCGATAGAGAGGCTGAGAGGGTGTTCCTGACCAGGCTGCCAATGTGAGTTCAGGTGGCCCCTGTAAGATCTATCTATGACCAAGAGGCCAAGGTCTATGCCACTGGCCTATCTATGACCACGAGACCAAGGTCTATGCCACTGGCCTATCTATGACCACGAGGCCAAGGTCTATGCCACTGGCCTATCTATGACCACGAGACCAAGGTCTATGCCACTGGCCTATCTATGACCAAGAGGCCAAGGACTATGCCACTGGCCTATCTGTGACCAAGAGACCAAGGTCTATGCCCCTGGCCTATCTACGACCAAGAGACCAAGGTCTATGCCACTGGCCTATCTGTGACCAAGAGACCAAGGTCTATGCCATTGTCCTATCTATGACCACAAGACCAAGGTCTATGCCACTGGCCTATCTGTGACCAAGAGACCAAGGTCTATGCCATTGGCCTATCTATGACCAAGAGGCCAAGGTCTATGCCACTGGCCTATCTATGACCAAGAGACGAAGGTCTATGCCACTGGCCTATCTGTGACCAATAGACCAAGGTCTATGCCATTGGCCTATCTGTGACCAAGAGGCCAAGGTCTATGCCACTGGCCTATCTATGACCAAGAGGCCAAGGTCTATGCCACTGGCCTATCTGTGAACAAGAGACCAAGGTCTATGCCACTGGCCTATCTATGACCACAAGACCAAGGTCTATGCCATTGGCCTATCTTTGACCAATAGGCCAAGGTCTATGCCACTGGCCTATCTATGACCAAGAGGCCAAGGTCTATGCCACAGAATATCTGGACAGGGTGAGTGAGCAGTGGCATGACCTCATTAGTCAGCTGCTGTTCCTTGATTGCCAATAAAGAGTCTGAGAGGGTATTCCTGACCAGGCTGCCAATGTGAGGTCAGGTGGCCCCTGTAAGAACAGACCTATGACCAAGAGGCCAAGGTCTATGCCACTGGCCTATCTGTGACCAAGAGACCAAGGTCTATGCCACTGGCCTATCTGTGACCAAGAGACCAAGGTCTATGCCACTGGCCTATCTATGACCAAGAGGTCAAGATCTATGCCACTGGCCTATCTATGACCAAGAGGTCAAGGTCTATGCCACTGGCCTATCTATGACCAAGAGGCCAAGTTTTATGCCACTGTCCTGTAGAATACAATCTTAGTCCTGCCTGCCTTGGGGCCCTTGGCTTACTTTTGGGAGCTCACTCCCAGCTGGGTGTATTTGTAATTCCAAGGTAAGTAGGCACAGTCTAATTTTGCAGAACAACTTTGTAAGCAGGAACACACCTACAAAGGCCCTGACTTATCCTTTGGAGGAGTAGTACATCTGATGGGCTCAGCTCCAGGTTGAAGTCAGGCGAAAGGTAGCCCACCAGGCTTTGGGTCTCCTCTCCGGCCTTCACCTCCAGCATACAGTAGCAACACAACTGTAGTCACAGTCCTGCAACTCAGGAATGAGTAGCGCACCACATAGCACAGCAGACAGTAACACACCATAGCAGCAACCACGGCAGAAACCCCTAGCAAAATATGTACAGCTGCTTCCAGCCCTGATGCTCTCAGCAGCACAGTCCTTGGAAGCAATGTCTGAGTCCTTCACTTTTGGGCTCCAGGCACGCTCAGTCTAAGTCGTCTACGGGCTGCGGGTCTAAGATGTCTAAGATGTTCCCAAGGAACTCCAAAAACCATGAGCAAAGTCAACTCTCCTAGCTAATCAGGTTCCTCCTTTTTAATCAGCAGTAAACAGATCCTCAGCAGCAGTCATATTGCAGGCCCACAGCAGTGAACCCTGGCTCTTGACCCCTAGCAAAATGTGCACAGCTGTCTCCAGCCCTGAAGCTCTCAGCAGCAGTTTTTGATAGCAACGGCAGCAACCCCAAGTCACATGCATTGCCAGCTCGAGCCCTGAAGCTCTCAGCAGCACAGTCCTTGGCAGCAATGTCGGGGCCCCTCAATGCTGGACCCCATGCACATTCAGCCCACCTGCACAGGCTATGGGTCTAAGTCACTCCCAAGGAACTCCAAAAACCGTGGGCAGGGTCAACTCACATGACCAATCAGGTTCCTCCTTTCTGAGGTGATCTCATCAGCAGTAAACTGATCCCTGACAGATCCTAAGTAACCCCAAGATGCTCTCAGCAGCACAGTCCTTGGCAGCAATGTCTGACCCCCTTCACTCCTGAGCTTCAGGGAAGCTTAGTCCACCTTCACAGGTTGTAGGCCTCAGCCGCTCCCCCAGAGCTACAAAAGGCAATGTCTAGGGTCAACCCTCCAATCAGGTTCCACCATTCTAACTCCCTTCTCCCTGCAGCTGTCTATTACAGGACGGGGAGGGTAGGAACAATCTGCAGTGGGAAGCAATAATTTTGCTGGGCAGCTTAAAGAGGCCCGGCTTGCACTGCATCAATGAAAACTGCTGGGAGATTGTCCATATTTATTGATTTTATTGGTTCTAATCATTAATGTCTGGAAATGTATGCATTGATAGAAATCATTCTTTTCTCTAGGGATTGCTGGTGGCTACAATATTTTGTTTCTTCAATGGAGAGGTAAGTGTTTTTTTTTTTTTTTTGTTTTTTTTCTGCAAACCTGAAATTTATTGAATTTTTATAAAAATAAAAAAAAATACGGATATGGTGCTTTTATCACTTAGAGAAGCTTGGTCAGCCCATGTTATAACAAACAAGTAGAACTAGGAGCACACACCTGTGCACACTCCTTGCTGTGAGACCCCCCCCCTACCCCACTGTCAATGACAGCTCTGGGTCTACACTAATGGTCAAGAACCAATAAGCATGGCGCCCAGTCATGTGATCACCACACATTTGTTAGTTAAAATCAATTTAAAGCTACATGACCATTTAAGACTCCTCGGCCCCCAGGTCTAAATGCTGGGTTTGAGTTTAGTACTGTGAAGGTTGCTCTGTGTTGGCAGCACATTTAAGAGCCGGACCGCCTCATTCACACAGCGCACATCAGTCCGGAATCTCCAGCCATCCTCCTGCCCAGTGATCCAATCAACAAGTCTGCTCTGGGAGCCTCATTGATTGGAGAGCTGTATGCCCAGCTGAGCAGGAGGCATGCTGGACCTCTGCAGAGAGACCGCTGTTTATCCACAGAGATCAAAGGCTCCTCCTCTGCAGCATGCTGGCAGGGGACAGGCTTTGGTTGCTTTATGAAGATAAAGGACCGGAAGTCTTTGCACCGCTTTTCCTTTGATGTACCTGGAATGCATTTCGCTTCTTTGAATTGCATGTTCAGTTTGGCTCTAGCATGAACGTATGTGCCAGGGCTTGGCTCAGCCCTTCCTTCTCTGAGCTAGCCGCTCAGCTGTCGGCTAATTGCCAGCTCATATCTCTCCACAGTTACTCAGCTGTTGATGATCCTGCTCGTCAGTCCTGCCTACTTAAGCCGTCCAGCCCAGATGATCTCTGCCTTCCCCTTGGTCAACATCACAGAGACTATCTACTGTGTTCCTGTTAAAGACTTGCTTGGCTGACATTCCTTCTGGCTCCAGATCCTGCTGAACGAGACAGAAGTACAGCTAAATCACACTTGTTTAAAAATAAATAAACAAACATAGTCCAAACATAGCCAGAGTTCAGGAACCGGAACGGATAGTCAGACAAGCCAAAACATCAGGGAGCCAGAGATGAGCGTAGTAGAACAACCAGCAGGACCTGAAGCCGGAAGGGATGTCAGTCAAGCATGTCTTTTAACAGGAATGCAGGAGATAGTCTCTGTGATGTTGACCAAGGGGAAGGCAGAGATCCTCTGGACTGGACTGTTTAAGTAGGCAGGACTGACGAGCAGGATATCATCAACAGGTGAGTAACTGTGGATAGATAGGAGCTGGCAATTAGCCCAGCCCAAAGCCCAAATCAATCCGAAATGAAGCTCAGAGAAGGAAGGGCTGAACCCAGCCCTAACAGCTGATCCCTGGCTTCCTGACTTTCTGCCTTGTCTGACTGTCCGTTCCGGTTAACGAACTTTGGCTATGTTTTTGACTACGTTTTGTTCTATTTAGTTTTATTATTAAACAAGTATGATTTAAACTGGCGGCACAGTGGTGTAGTGGTTAGCACTCTCACCTAGCAGTAAAAAGGGTTGCTGGTTTGAATCCCAACCACGACACTACCTGCCTGCAGTTTGCATGTTCTCCCTGTGCCTGCGTGGGTTTCCTCCGGGTACTCCGGTTTCCTCCCACACTCCAAAGACCTGCAGGTAGGGTAATTGGCTTCTGTCCCAAATTGGCCCTAGTATATGAATGGGGACCTTGGATTGTGGGCTCCTTGAGGGTAGGAACCAATGTGAGTGTGCAATGTACAGGGATAGGGACAATTGTAGACACTCACTCAGGTTGAACTGGATGGACTGGTGTCTTTATTCAACCTTACTAACTATGTAACTGTACTTCTGTCTCGGTCTGATTTCATGGTTTCTGATAGTATGTAAACCTTTGTCCCTTGTATTCCACCTAAGGATTACTTCTCTTTGCAGACTGTATTCAAGACACACTGACTACCTGGTGATCCCACCAATCCCTTTGTCTTCCTCCCTTCTGACCATGCTAACCAGGAAGGCTAATTTGGTCAGTTTACATCCTTTAAATTGTAATTGGACCTACAGGATATTGTGCTGACGCACGGTGTGCCTGTAGTTCCATAGTGCACCCCCTGTACAGCCTTGCTCACTTTGATAGTCATAGGGTCTCAGCAGGAGTGGTCACAAGAATGGCCTCACTTGGTCCTGCCTCCTATCTAACCAGACCACACCCGCCTAATGGAAGAGGCATCAGAGCAGAGCCATGCGGTCACATGACCACCGGAATATGTGAATCCTAAGTAGACATGTGTAGAGCGAAAATATTTTGTTTTACTTCATTTCGGATCGATTTGTTAAGTTACTAATTTTGTTTAGTTACATTCATTCAACGGAATTCATTTTGTTTAGTTTACTCGTTCTTGACCAGGTTCAAATTTTTCCACTGGTTTTGGTTGTATTTGAATCAAAAAAATCCAAAAAGAATCCAAAAAATGTAATCGATTTAAATTCATTATGAAGAATAGAATAGCTGGTTCTATTCGGAATTCAAATTTTCATTCTATTCTATTCAAATTTTGAAATTTCAGTTTCAGAATATGTCTATATTCTTTTTTTTTTTTTTTTTTTTTCTATTCTATTCAGTTTTTCTATTCTAGTCTGTTCTTTTCTATTTTATTTGTTTTTTCTATTCTAGTCTGTTCTTTTCTATTTTATTCGGTTTTTATATTCTAGTCTGTTCTTTTCTATTTTATTTTGTTTTTTTCTATTCTAGTCTGTTTTTTCTATTTTATTCTATTTCATTCTATTATTTTCTATTCATTTTTTATATTCTATTTTATTCTTTTTGAAATTCGAATTTCGGAGGATGGTTATATTATTTCAATTTTATTCTAATCTATTCTATTTTTTTTTTCTTTTTCTATTTTTTTTCTATTCTTTTCTGTTGTGTTTTATTTTTGTTCTTTCCATCCTATTCTATTCTTTTCTCAATTCAAATTTCGGAATTTTTTCTCTATTCCTTTATATTCTATTCTGTTCTGTTTTAGTCTATTCTATTCTTTTCGAAAATTTGAATTTCTGATGACAGCTGTATTCTAATACACAGTCTTTTGAAGGAGGTGAGCAATAGTCAGCAATGTTTTTTTTTTTACATTTAGGATTTGTTTTCAAATTCAATTTCGTTTTCAAATTAATTTCAAATTAGTTTTCAAATTCAATTTAAAATTTAAATTTAAAAATTGTTTTCAAATTCAATTTCGTTTTCAAATTAATTTAAAATTAGTTCTGTTTTAGTCTATTCTATTCTTTTCGAAAATTTGAATTTCTGATGACAGCTGTATTCTAATGCACAGTCTTTTGAAGGAGGTGAGCAATAGTCAGCAATATGTTTTTTTTTTTTACATTTAGGATTTGTTTTCAAATTCAATTTTGTTTTCAAATTCAATTTTGTTTTCAAATTAATTTCAAATTAGTTTTCCAATTAAATTTAAAATTAAATTTTAAATTTAAATTTTAAATTTAAATTTTAAATTTAAATTTTAAATTTAAATTTTAAATTTAAATTTTAAATTTAAATTTTAAAAATTGTTTTCAAATTCAATTTAAAATTCAATTTAAAATTTAAATTTTAAATTTAATTTTAAATTTAATTTTAAATTTAATTTAAAAACGAATTTGAAATTAATTTGAAAACGAAATTGAATTTGAAAACAAATTTTAAATTTAAAATTTGTTTTCAAATTCAATTTCGTTTTCAAATTAATTTCAAATTCGTAATTTAAAATTTGTTTTCAAATTCAATTTAAAATTTAAATTTAAAATTTGTTTTCAATTTCGTTTTCAAATTAATTTCAAATTTCGTTTTCAAATTAAATTTAAAATTAAATTTTAAATTTGTTTTCAAATTCAATTTCGTTTTCAAATTAATTTCGAATTAGTTTAGATTTTGATTTGAATTCGGATCATTCGTTTTTTCAGATGAAAATTCATTTTATTTAATTTCGGATTCGATGGAATTCAGTACTATTGTAATTCAGAAAATCAGATACATTAGAATCTCTGAATAATGAAAATAATTTCAATTGGGAAGCGAAATGAACCGCACGCGTCTAATCACAATCTACTTTCAGCATGGGCAATATTCCAGTCCATAACTGTCTATTATCTACAAACCAAAATGTTCTCCTAGGCCAGTGATGGCGAACCTTGGCACTCCAGATGTTTTGGAACTACATTTCCCATGATGCTCAACTACACTGCAGAGTGCAAGAGCATCATGGGAAATGTAGTTCCAAAACATCTGGGGTGCCAAGGTTCGCCATCACTGTCCTAGGCTGTGATGAGCCATGTACCAATCCATGGAAGCATTGGGTCTTCTTACACACACTATGTTTTTGTTGGGTTTTTAGGTTCAAGGCGTTCTAAAAAGACATTGGAACCAGTACAGGATCCAGTTTGGAAATGGCTTTCCACATTCTGAGGGTCTCCGATCGGCGTCCTACACCATATCCTCCATCAGCGAGGCTCAGGGCACCACGTTTACCCACGACTATAACAGCGAGCACTCAAACGGGAAAAACTGCCATGACATGGAGAACATGTCCTTCAAACAGGATAAATCGTACCTGTGAATCCCAGAACCGGCTCCGAGAATTGCGCGTCCGCGTGTCGAGGAGTAACCACTGCAAGGCCTACTACTCATCTTATGTTTGTTTTCAGTATTTCATATTTATAGTAAGTTTGTAAATTGTATTAAGTTTTATGTTTTTGCACTTGTATAGAAAGATGAATCCTACCCAGCAAGGAGAATCCAATAAGTATATGTGTTCTGTGCTCGCAAACCCCCGATATTCCGGGGGTATTGTCCTGGCTGACCGGGTGGTAGAGGCCAACCAAGGGCACATCCTATACCCCAACCTCCAGTAAAAAGGAGAAAAAGCCAGCGGAACGCGGTAAAAATTTAACACAGGTGTAACTTTATTGTTCTGGGCAAGAAGTCCCCACCTAGGACCCCCTCCTCTGATGCATTTCGCCCAAACTCACATGTAGGTGGGGTGCAGCGTGGTGTGGTGGAATACCAAGTGCCAGAAGATAACCAGAGGCACATCTATACCCCAACCGCCTGTAAATGTAAAGGAGGAAAAGCCAGCGGAACTCAGTTAAAATTCATCCAAGGTTTAACTTTACTGTTCTGGACAAGCAGACACAAAGTCCACACCTGGTACCCCCCACCTCTGATGCATTTCACCCAAACTTATATGTAGGTGGGGCGCAACATGGTGTGGCGGAAAACCTGGTACCAGAAGCTAACCCAGGGCACATTCTATACCCCAACCACCAGTAAATGTAAAGGAGAAAAAGCCAGCGGAACGTGGTTAAAATTCAACCCAGGTGTAACTTTATTGTTTTGGGCTAACAAACACAAAATCCCCACCTGGTACCACCACCTCTGATTCATTTCACCCAAACCTACATGCGACGGGAATAACACATTCAGTCTTCCATATGGGATCCCAGTGCACTGAAAGGACTGGGATCCCTTTATATAATGCAGATATATAAATAATGCAGAAACAGTTCACAAATAATCGGGAAGGCAGCCCAAACCGGGAACACTCACAAGTCCAACGGTGGGTAGAGAGCAGAGTGCAGCCAACCTGTCAGCGTCTGTAGAGAGAGAGAGGAAGAATGTGGCCTGGCCGTCTTGTGCCCAACAGGCAGGCTTCTAGAGGATTTGCGAGCCCTACGTTTTCCCTCCTCATCAGGAACCTTTTCCCCTGCTGCTAGTACTGTCCCTATCAGGCGGGGTACCTGTCCTTACTCTACCCACTTTCAAATGAATTCCAAACCCCGGAGCCAGGGCCTTTAAATAGGCGCTGTCTGACCCAAAATGGCTGCCAGGGTCACATGGGGTGGCAGCATCCAATGGGATATCTTCCCCGGTGGCCTAGGAAACTGTAGAGAAACTAGTGTTCTTCCTGACTTCCTCTCCAACTGCAGTGTTATTGCAGAAAAGCATCACCTGGAGAAAGGTAGACCGCACCTGACTACATACGAAAAAGGCCAATTTCAGGTGAAACAGACCAGAGGGAAAGGTCCCAAGTGAGGACTTGATTTCTGCTCATCATCATTAATAAAGTTACACCTGTGTTGCCTTCATCGGAATCCCGCCAGCTTTTTCTCTTTTGGATTTACTGGAAAACTGCTGGTGGATATTTAATGAGCAGAACGAAGTCTATTTTTTGTTCTTTTCTTGGTCATGGCTTCTGGTGTGGCTCTTCCTCCACCTGATCTTCAGATGTTGTTCAGCCAGAATTATGAATTTATGCAAAATACGGTTAATGCTCTTATGTGTTCCTCCATTTCTGGCCATGAGCATTGTCTTCACGGAGTCCGAACAGGAAGAATTTCCTCCTACAACCCTTAAACTGCTAGGTCAGAGTTGTTCTTCAATGTTCTGTCCGCCAGTAGACAAAGTTCATGTCCCATGCTGCTCCATGCTGTAGAAGGATGGTTACAAGGTTGGGCAGGGCACTGGTTCCACTAGAGGTGGTGGGGACAATGGAATGGAAGCCCCTTTGGGGAAAAAGACCAGTGTGAAGAGAGTTTTCTGTACATGGCGAAATCATAAGAGAAGCGTGTGAGTGTGACTACCCTGTCCTGTACCATGTCATGGGACTACTATGTCCTACATAAATGTCTGAACGGAAAGCTCATGAACTATTTTTATGACCTGGGGTGTTTTGTGCCCTTGTTGAGCAATGTGTGTTTTTTTTTTTAATCATTCATATTTTTAGTATTTCAGCATAATGGTCCTTCTCGCTCCCTGCCACTAACAGTAGGGGGGGCAGAGAGAGACATGCCTATGACAAAGCAGAAGAACTGTTGGTGGACCCAAGGCTAGATGAAATCAATGTTCAATCTCCAACTCTAGGACACAGCTCGGGGGTAACCTTAGGGGTCCCTGGAGTTGTCCAAACACCAAGTGTAAAGCATGAGAGCACCAAAAGTTTGTGGTGCTCTCATCCTTTACACTTGGCGTTTGGACAACTCCAGATACCCCTGGATATTTAATGAGCAGAACGAAGTCTATTTTTGTTCTTTTCTTGATCATGGCTTCTGGTGTGGCTCTCTCTCCACTTGATCTTCAGATGTTCTTCAGCCAGAATTCTGAATTTATGCAAAATAGGGTTAATGCTCTTATGTGTTCCTCCATTTCCGGCCATGAGCATTGTCTTCATGGAGTTTAAACAGGAAGAAGTTCCTCCTACAACCCTTAAACTGGTAGGTCAGAGTGGACGTCAATGTTCTTCAATGTCCTGTCCCCCCAGTAGACAAAGTTCATGTCCCATGCTGCTCCATGCTGTGGAAGGACGGTTATAAGGTTGGACAGGGCGCTGGAGAGCAAGGATGGTTTTTATTGATACTAGGTGGGGCGTTACTGAAAAATTATTCATGCAAATTGATAATGGGTTCCTTTTAATTTGCTTTCACTCCAACTGGTTCCACTAGAGGTGGTGGGGACAATGGAATGGACTATTTTTATGACCTGGGGTGTTTTGTGCCCTTGGTGAGCAATGCGATTTATTTATTTTTTTAATCATTCAGATTTTTCTATCTTTAATGATACAAAGTAATTCAGCATTATGGTCCTTCTCGCTCCCTTCCGATAACAGTAGGGGGCAGAGAGCGACATGCCTATGACAAAGCAGAAGAACCGTTGGTGGACCCAAGGCTAGATGAAATCAAAGTTCAATCTCCAACTCCAGCACACAGCTCGCTCTCCTCCGGGGTAACCTTAGGGGTCCCTGGAGTTGATCAAACACCAAGTGTAAAGCATGAGAGCACCACAAGTTTGTGGTGCTCTCATCCTTTACACTTGGCGTTTGGACAACTCCAGGGACCCCTGGATATTTAATGAGCAGAACGAAGTCTATTTTTGTTCTTTTCTTGGTCATGGCTTCTGGTGTGGCTCTCTCTCCACTTGATCTTCAGATGTTCTTCAGCCAGAATTCAGAATTTATGCAAAATAGGGTTAATGCTCTTATGTGTTCCTCCATTTCCGGCCATGAGCATTGTCTTCATGGAGTTTAAACAGGAAGAAGTTCCTCCTACAACCCTTAAACTGGTAGGTCAGAGTGGACGTCAATGTTCTTCAATGTCCTGTCCCCCCAGTAGACAAAGTTCATGTCCCATGCTGCTCCATGCTGTGGAAGGACGGTTATAAGGTTGGACAGGGCGCTGGAGAGCAAGGATGGTTTTTATTGATACTAGGTGGGGCGTTACTGAAAAATTATTCATGCAAATTGATAATGGGTTCCTTTTAATTTGCTTTCACTCCAACTGGTTCCACTAGAGGTGGTGGGGACAATGGAATGGACTATTTTTATGACCTGGGGTGTTTTGTGCCCTTGGTAAGCAATGCGATTTTTTTTTTTTTTTTTTTTTAATCATTCAGATTTTTCTATCTTTAATGATACAAAGTAATTCAGCATTATGGTCCTTCTCGCTCCCTGCCGCTAACAGTAGGGGGCAGAGAGAGACATGCCTATGACAAAGCAGAAGAACCGTTGGTGGACCCAAGGCTGGATGAAATCAAAGTTCAATCTCCAACTCTAGGACACAGCAGAAAAGTTTATCAATCTTTATTTTTAATAAAAAAATAAAAAAATCAGAAGATAAAACCAACGCGTCGTGGGGCTAGTTGAATCAAAATTTGATCTCCAACTCTAGGACACAGCTCGCTATCCTACAGGGAACCTTTAGGGGTCCCTGGAGTTTTCCAGTCTAAGTGTAAAGGATGAGAACACCACAAGTTTGTAAATGAGTTCAGAAAAGTTTAGTGATTTTGATTTTAAAAAAAAAAGAGAAATTAAAAGATAAAACCAACATGTTTCGACACTCAAAGCTTCATCAGGGCTTAAACAGTGGAAAAAAGAAAGACATTTCTAACCAAATGGACCTGGGTACTCTCCTATTTAAGTGTAAGGCCACATTCACAAGGCCAGTTACATGTAGCCACCAGATTTTTGGGGGAAAATCAGGGGTCTAAAAGACCCCCGATGGCTCACTTTTGAGACAGAGAAAGTGATTGAGGACTCATTCCTCAATCCCTGTCTGTGCAACCTCAGCTGCACTGCAGAATGCATTAACAGGAAGCGCTCGTACACAGGCTGCCAGTTCATTTACGAACTGAAGCACAGTTTACTATGCATCAGTTACGAATGAACACAGGAACAATCGGTACCAATCACTGTATATTGGTCCCCCACTCTCCATTTAAATTAGAAAATCTGAAATGATAACTAATAATAACAAACTATTAAATTATAGGTATTGGATTCATCTTTCAAATTTGGCTGTTAATGAACGTTAACGTTTACGAATGATCGTCTGAAATTAAACATTATTCGAAAATAACGAATGCCGTATGTAAACGAATGGAACGTAACGAATTAATAATAATAAATAACAATAATAATAGAAACGTTTTTTATTATTATTTTATTAGTGATTCGTTCCGTTCCATTCATTTAGATGCGGGATTTCGGATTTTCTTTCTTATTTTAGAATTTACGAATTGCGATCATAACGAATGACCCGAAAAACAAAGACGAATGAAACGAAAACGAACACATTTTTCTGCAGTGCACATATCTCATGTCTCATGTAGCATGTCCCCAGTCTCTGACTGTCTCCTTCAGCACCAGTCCCATCTCCAACCACTCCCGTAGAACAGTCTATGGCCATTCCAGTCTATGCCCTTGTACACACGGTCAGACATTCCGACAACAAAATTTTGTCTGACGGATTTTGTCCGAAACTGGTGTTGCATACACAAGGCCGGACAAAGTTGTCGGAAAATCCGATCGTACGTAACGTGGTGACTTTATTTCGTTACGATGGGACTACGTTCAGGCTAGTAGCCAATAGTTCTGGTCTAGGAATTCGATCTGAGCATGCGTGGCACTTTGTCCGATCGAAATTCTCTACACACGATCGGACAAAATCCGATTGGATCATGTCGTCGGAAAGTTTTATAGCCCAGCTCTCAAACTTGGTCCATCGGATACTCAGACGGAAACAGTCCGATGGAGCCCACACACAGTCGGATTATCCGACAACACGGTCCGATCGGACGTTTTCCGTCGGAATGTCCGACCGTGTGTACAAGGGCTTAGAGAGTCTTCTGCAGCATTACCAATAATAGATATTATATTCGGGCCCTCAGGGGCCACATTTATAGGCCTCCAATACCTTGTAAGTTGTCAACAGCTGATCTAGCCCGTCCGTAATCTTTCATTCAGAATGAAAGTAAAACGATCTTGGCTTTAGTTGCTGGAAACATCCAGTTCTCCGGCTTCAACGGTTGTAACCATTGCTGCCATTGGTCTCATCTCCCGAAAATGCTCGTGCCCCGGCTGTCACTGACCTGGACCAAGCATGCAGCAATTGTAGTAATACCTCCTCCTGATCTGTATAATCCTTGTAGGCCAGTATCTCAGAAAACACTGAAACCAGAGGGCCAGCTTGGCAGCCGGGTAAACGGCATTTTCAGGATGAGGCCAGCAATGGCAGATGGTTTGTGTTTCTCGGCACAGGTTCCTTTTTTTTTAAGGCTCTGATCCCAAGAAGCTGAACGTCCACCAGGTCTTCAATCTGTGCGAAAGGGGCAAAAATCAAATGTTTTCAGGCTGTATTCTCTGCAGACAAATCATTTGGTGGGGGGGGGATTATGGTGTGGGGGGAGAGGGGATTATAGGGTGTGGGGGGAGGGGGGATTATGGTGGGGGGTTGTTTTTCAGGGGTTGGCCCCTTAGTTCCAGTGAAGACATTTTGGACAATTTAATGTTCCCAACTTTGTGGGAACAGTTTGGGGGCGGCCCCTTCCTGTTCCAACATGACTGCCCACCAGCGCACAAAGTAGATATGCGCACTGGCAAATTTTTTTTTTCGTTTTCGTTTTTTTTTGGGGGGGGGGTTCGGGTCATTCATTATGATCGCAATTTTGAAATGCATAAATTTGAAAATTTGTAAATTTCAGAAATTCTTAAATTTGGTGGGGGAAGGGGGGATTATGCTGTGGGGGGAGGGGGAATTAAAGGGTGTGGGGGGAGGGGGGATTATGGTGGAGGGTTGTTTTTCAGGGGTTGGCCCCTTAGTTCCAGTGAAGACATTTTGGACAATTTAATGTTCCCAACTTTGTGGGAACAGTTTGGGGGCGGCCCCTTCCTGTTCCAACATGACTGCCCACCAGCGCACAAAGTAGATATGCGCACTGACAAATTTTTTTTTTCGTTTTCGTTTTTTTTTGGGGGGGGGGGGGGTTCGGGTCATTCATTATGATCGCAATTTTGAAATTCATAAATTTGAAAATTTGTAAATTTCAGAAATTCTTAAATTTGGTGGGGGAAGGGGGGATTATGCTGTGGGGGGAGGGGGAATTAAAGGGTGTGGGGGGGAGGGGGGATTATGGTGGAGGGTTGTTTTTCAGGGGTTGGCCCCTTAGTTCCAGTGAAGACATTTTGGACAATTTCATGTTCCCAACTTTGTGGGAACAGTTTGGGGGCGGCCCCTTCCTGTTCCAACATGACTGCCCACCAGCGCACAAAGTAGATATGCGCACTGACGAATTTTTTTTTTCGTTTTCGTTTTTTTTTGGGGGGGGGGTTCGGGTCATTCATTATGATCGCAATTTTGAAATTCATAAATTTGAAAATTTGTAAATTTCAGAAATTCTTAAATTTGGTGGGGGAAGGGGGGATTATGCTGTGGGGGGAGGGGGAATTAAAGGGTGTGGGGGGGAGGGGGGATTATGGTGGAGGGTTGTTTTTCAGGGGTTGGCCCCTTAGTTCCAGTGAAGACATTTTGGACAATTTCATGTTCCCAACTTTGTGGGAACAGTTTGGGGACGGCCAGTTCCTGTTCCAACACGACTGCACACCAGTGCACAAAGTAGACATGCGCACTGCCAAATTTTTTTTTCGTTTTCGGGTTTTTATTTGGGTGGGGGGGGTTTTGGGTCATTGATTATGATCGCAATTTTGAAATTCATAAATTCGAAAATTCGAAATTTCGCAAATTCTTCAATTTCAGAAATTCTTAAATTTCAGAAATTCTTAAATCCAAAAATAAGAAAATTTTAAAGAATAACTAACTAAATAATAATAACGTTTCACATATAACATATTCGTTATTTCAGATATCTCCGAATTAACACATTTGTCAAAATTCGTTAAAAAACATATTCGGAACTTAACGAACTGCACATGTCTAGTAGATGTGCACTGCCTAAAAATTTGTTCATTTTCGTTTCATTCGTTCTTTTTTTTTTTTTTGGGTCATTCGTTATGATCGAAATTCATAAATTTGAAAATTTGAAAATCTGAAAATTAAGAAAGAAAATCCACAAATTCTAAAAAAATAACTATTAAATTGTAGTTATTGGAATTTCCTTTCAAATTTGGCTGTTAGTGAACGTAAACGAATACGAAATTTATCCAAAGCTACGAATTATCCGAAATAACGAATGCCGCGTCTAAACAAATGGAACGCAACAAAGTATTAATAAATAATAATAAAAAGTTTTTATTATTATTGTTTCGTTCCATTCCAATTTGTTTAGATTACGGCATTCGTTATTTTGGATAATTCGTAACTTCGGATAAATTTGTATTCGTTTACGTTCACTAACAGCCAAATTTGAAAGGAAATAATTAAATAGTAATAGTAAGTTATTTAGTTTTTTTAGATTTTCGAATTTTCAGGTTTTCAAATTTTCAAATTCATAAACTCATACATTTATGAATTTCCGAGGGTTTTCGTTATTTTTCGGAAATCTACGAATTAACACATTTCTCAAAATTCATTAAAGCGGAGGTCCACCCTAAAATGGACCTCCGCTCATCTGATCCCTCCCCCCCTCCGGCGCCACAATCGGCACCTTTCAGGGGGGAGGGGGGTGCAGTTACCTGGATAATCCAGGTAACTGCACCCACTTCCGGGCTAGCTGCCTGCGGAACGAGCGTAGGTTACGCCCCCGTTCCGCAAGCGCCCGCCCCCTTCAGGAAGTGCCCCGCTGCCTGCTGGGAAACACACAGCTCCCAGAGGCAGCGGGGACCGTCCGGATTGCGCCGCGCGGCTCGCGCATGCGCAGTAGGGAACCGGGAAATGAAGCCGAAAGGCTCCATTTCCTGATTCCCATACCCAAGATGGCGGCGGGACCCGGCCGCCGAGCGAGCGATCGGCTTCGGGTGCCGACATCGCGGGCGCGCTGGACAGGTAAGTGTCACTATTTAAAAGTCAGCAGCTGCAGTATTTGTAGCTGCTGGCTTTTAAAAAAAAAAAAAAAAAACGCGGAGTCCCGGTGGACTCCCGCTTTAAAGAACTAATTCGGAAACTAAACGAATTGCACATGTCTAGTAGACATGTGCACTGCCGAAAAAATGTGTTCGTTTTCGTTTCATTCTTTCTTTTTTTTCTTTCTTTTTCGGGTCATTCGTTATGATCGAAATTCGTAAATTGGAAAATTCAAAAATCCGAAAATTAAGAAAGAAAATACAAAAATTCAAAAAAAAAATAACTAGCTATTAAATTATAAGTATTGGAATTTCCTTTCAAATTTGGCTGTTAGTGAACGTAACGAATACGAATTTATCTGAAGTTGCGAATTATATGATATAACGAATCCCGCATCTAAACAAATGGAACGGGCCAAATTAATAAGAATAATAATAAAAAGTTTTTATTATTGTTATTTATTATTATTATTAATTTGTTACGTTCCATTTGTTTAGATGAGACATTCATTATTTTGGATAATTCATAACTTCGGATAAATTCGTATTCAATATGTTCACTAACAGCCAAATTTTGAAAGGAAATTCCAATACCTAAAATTTTAATAGTTAGTTAAGTTATTTATTCGTTTTGGTTATTTCAGATTTTCGAAATTTTCGGGTTGTCAAATTTTCGGATTTTCGTTCTTTTGAATTTTCGGAAAAATGTGTTAAATGGGTTTGTCGAAATTCGTTAAACTAATTCGGAAACGCAACAAATTGCAGTTGTCTACTAACGAGTAGGTTAACATATCTATATTAATTATATCTAAAAACCAAAACTTTTTTTTTAATTATTTTGTAGAGCGTAGGGAAAGGTCAAAGTCCCAGACAGTTTTTCTTTCCATCGGAGAACTTTCATCACTTCCTGCCTTGTGAGAGAGAATCTATCCATACGAGGGAAACCATTGCGGGGGGGGGGGGGGGGGAAACCCGAGAGGCGTTTTTGGAGCTTTGGTCTACCAGACAAGGAGACTTCACTTGGACCTCCTCCACTGATATGTTTTACCCTCAAGACTGGGCCTGATCATAGAGATCTGGTGGGTGAAACGCGTCAGTCAGAGATCCCAGTTGGTGACTCCTTGTCTATTTTGTCTAAAACAATAAAGTTGCCAGCGTTGAATATCAGCACTGGGTTTTCCAGGGATTTCCCTTCACTGTCAGCAGATTTTTTCCAATGCATTTCACCCAAAAGATTGGGATTGATCATGGGTACCTATACAATCGAGCCAAAGCTTGAGGGTAAAATGCGTCAGTGGACGAGGCAATCCCAGGTGGGGGACTCCTTGTCCAGATCAATAAAGTTGCCAACGTTGAACTTGAAGGGAATGCTGCTGGGATTTCTATACTTAGACCGCTTTGGCTTGAGGGCCCCTGTTTAGTTTGTTACCCAGTTTTCTTTGGAGGGTGACCTGATTCCTGGCCAATGGGAAGATAGAGGGGGGGTACATACCCAGATCCTCTGTTATTAGCATCCAGAGATATAAAAGATCCAGGGGCCAGATGAGGTCCTTTGCTTACCTTTATCTGGCCCTTGGGGCACTATTCCTCCCAATGATACCAATGATGGGGCACCATTCCTCCCACTGATACCAATGATGGGGCACCATTCCTCCCACTGATACCAATGATGGGGCACTATTCCTCCCACTGATACCAATGATGGGACACTATTAATTCCACTGACACCAATGATGGGGCACTATTCCTCCCACTGGTACCAATGATGGGACACTATTCCTCCCACTATCACCAATGATGGGGCACTATTCCTCCCACTGATACCAATGATGGGGCACTATTCCTACCACTGGCACCAACGATGGGACACTATTCCTACCACTGACACCAATGATGGGGCACTATTCATCCCACTGACACCAATGATGGGGCACTATTCCTCCCACTGACATCAATGATGGGGCACTATTCCTCCCACTGACATCAATGATGGGGCACTATTTCTCCCACTGACATCAATGATGGGGCACTATTCCTCCCACTTACATCAATGATGGGGCACTATTCCTCCCACTGACATCAATGATGGGGCACTATTCCTCCCACTTACATCAATGATGGGGCACTATTCCTCCCACTTACATCAATGATGGGGCACTATTCCTCCCACTGACATCAATGATGGGGCACTATTCCTCCCACTGACATCAATGATGGGGCACTATTCCTCCCACTTATACTAATGAGGGGGCACTATTCCTCCCACTGATGCAAACAATGGGGCACATGGTTTCAACTCCCACTGACGCCAGAGCATTTTTTTACTCTTATTGGCCACAGTCTGGCCCCACTAAAGCCTGAAAAGATTAGGAAGTTCGGAGACTCCTGCAATGGACCATCTCATTGCTACAGTGAAGCCGCTCATACTGTATATACACCAGAACCCTTCCAAAGGGGGGGGGGGGGGGTAGGGCTGTCTTCAAAAAAGTCCAACTATGCAAGAAGCAGTAAGAACCCCACCCCATTGGTCAAAGAGTCTAAACTGGTGTTTTATTAAATAGTCAGTAGGAAGAAACCCAACGCGTTTTGACGGCTTGGACACTCGTCTTTCATGGAGGCTTGCGTATGGTATGATCTCAGATGTGGCCGGACTCAACTGAATTGTATTGAAAGTTATCGAAGTTCTTCCACTCCAGCAGTTGATGCGGTGTGAAGTATCCGAGGCCCTGAAATGTGTTGGGTTTCCTCCTTTTTCTTACGAATGATGAGGGGGGAGGGGCACAGGACTCACGGGGGGGGGGGGGGGGGGGGTTCTAATCTCTCATCGCTCATACTAAAAAAAAAAGGGACTTTAGGAGAACCTTTACATTTAGCATGGATCATGTTAATTGGACATCATCTCCATCCTGGACAATGTAAGAGTCTGACAGGTAGGGCCGTCCAAGTCTGGTTTCTGCCATGCCGGGGGTTTAGGAGGAAGTAACATGCTGTACATTTCTGGCATTTTTTGCTAATATTAAAAAATATGTTAAATAACTTTTTTTTTTTTTTTTTTTTTTGTGAATATTTAGATGAACTAAGGGATTTTTTGCTCTATGCCTGGAGTTACGCTTTTTTAATATTTTGGTTGCTTAGAAATGTTCTTTTTGAAATGGGGAGAGTAGGAACCGTTTCGACGATAACGGAATCCTTTTATCTTGGGTCATTGATGAAGTTGAGGGATCGGGATTGGCTTCCGTCCAGCAACCCCTTTCTGTTGCAAGCTGAGAGTAGAGATGAAGGAATTTCTGTAATCGGCAGAATTCTGGGAAATCCGATTTCCTGTGTCTTTTTTTTTTTTTTTGCTTTACTCGTGTGTCACAATGTATCATACATATGGTAACAGAATCAGCAAAATCTATCACTGCTTTGCTAATTGCAGACCCCCCCCATCAGGATATGCCTGGAGTATTATCCCACAATGAGAATGGTTGGGTGTTGTTAGTGATTGGGTGAAGAAAAATAAAAGAAAACCTGGGATTATATTAAAGTCATGAAACGTTCGGGTACACCGCATAGCAGGCGCCTCCTGCTGGTTACACTTCCCTGTAGTGTTCCTTGGGGAAAAACTGAAGGAGTTACTATCCATCAGAACTTCCATTAGAACTTCCACCACCACCTACATAATCAAGGCTCTCCCAGCAGAAGGAAAGTAACCCTTCAGAAGCCCTTTTGTATACTTGAAGTGGACACCTCACACGTTATATTCCAGCTGTACAACATACTTCTAACGTAGACATCTTCTTCATCACCACCAGAGACTAGGATCGGGAGTTAGGACACCTTCGTTTCCGAGGCTGACTAGGATAGGGCCACATCCTATGCATATTGCTAGTTCAACTCAGGAGCTAAATTTCAAGATCTTAACTAGATGGTGTGGCTGTCCTCTTCTCCTCCTATGTCCATTCCAACAATGATCTGGCAGGACCATACCTGATGGTCCTTTCAGATCCTTTGGGCTTTTTGGGCATCCATTTCTCAGAGGTTCATCTCTGTTAGGCCGGGTTCACACCGCTGCGATGCGGGAACGCCGCAAATCCGCGGCGTTTTCCCGCATCGCATTACTCCCGCCGGCAGTTCACACTGCCCTATGCGGACGGCTGGGAGTGTCAATGTTATGTTAATGACACCCCCAGATCCGTCCGCATATCGCAGTGCGATCTGCCGACTCGCACAGGAATCGGATCGCATGGTGTGAACCCCCATGCGATCCGATTCTGTTGCGGACCAAAAAAAGGGTCCCGTGCGAGTTTGCTGCGGGAGCGATGCGAATTCAGCCATACTATCTGTATGGCTGAACTCGCATCGCTACGGAGATCGGATGTGATTTGCGGTGCGAATCACATCCGGATCTCCCCCCGCAGCAGTGTGAACCCAGCCTAAATAAACCCTTACGTTTTTTTGCAATTTATATGTATATGTCACTTTGTTTCTCTTGGCGGATTCAAGTCTGAAGTTGGTCCAGTCAAGTACGGTGTTCCTCAGGGCTCAGTCTTGGGTCCCTTACTTTTTTGCAATTTACATGTATCTATTTGGCCAGCTGCTTAGATGACATGGGCTCAATTATCAATTATTACTTCCCTGTAGTGTTCCCTGGGAAAACTGAAGGAGTTACTACAGAACTTCCACCACCACTACCACCTACATAAACAAGGCTCTCCCAGCAGAAGGCCCTTTGTATACATAAAGTGGACCCCTTACACATTATATTCCAGCTGTACAACATACTTCTAACGTACATATTTTCTTCATCACCACCAGGGACTAGGATCGGGAGTTAGGACACCTTCCTTTCCGAGGCTGACTAGGATAGGGCCACATCCTATGCATATTGCTAGTTCAACTCAGGAGCTAAATTTCAAGATCTTAACTAGATGGTGTGGCTGTCCTCTTCTCCTCCTATGGCCATTCCAACGATGATCTGGCAGGACCATACCTGATGGTCCTTTCAGATCCTTTGGGCTTTTTGGGCATCCATTTCTCAGAGGTTCATCTCTGTTAATAAACCCTTACTTTTTTTTTGCAATTTACATGTATCTATTTGGCTAGCTGCTTAGATGACATGGGCTCAATTATCAATTATTACTTCCCTGTAGTGTTCCTTGGGAAAACAGAAGGAGTTACTACAGAACTTCCACCAACACCACCACCTACATAAACAAGGCTCTCCCAGCAGAAGGAAAGTAACCCTTTAGAAACCCTTTTGTATACTTGAAGTAGACACCTCGCACATTATATTCCAGCTGTACAACATACTTCTAACGTACATATTTTCTTCATCACCACCAGGGACTAGGATCGGGAGTTAGGACACCTTCCTTTTCCGAGGCTGACTAGGATAGGGCCACATCTATGCATATTGCTAGTTCAACTCAGGAGCTAAATTTCAAGATCTTAACTAGATGGTGTGGCTGTCCTCTTCTCCTCCTATGTCCATTCCAACAATGATCTGGCAGGACCATACCTGATGGTCCTTTCAGATCCTTTGGGCTTTTTTGGGCATCCATTTCTCAGAGGTTCATCTCTGTTAATAAACCCTTAGAGCCGGCTCACACAGGGGCGACTCAGATCCGACTTCAAGTCGCCCCAAGTCACCTCAGGTCGCACAACATGTAGAAATCAATGTAAGTGAATGAGAGCTGTCTTAATGCACACTACTGAAGTCGCTCCGGCTTCAGAAAAGGTTCCTGTACTACTTCAATCCGACTTGTAGGCGACCGGTACCCATTGATTTCAATGGAGGTCGCCTCCAAGTCGGATCTCCGTCTATACGGAGGCGACTCTCAGAGAATTATCAGCTCTCAAAAGGAGTTCCCCCCCCTGAGAGCTCATTCTCTGATTGGCCACGGCAAGTCGTCTGGCCTGGGGCGACTTAAAGTAGTGTTGTAAGTCGTGTCCAAGTCGTGTCCAAGTCACGTCCAAGTTGCCTCCAAAAGTTGTGTTGCCCCTGTGTGAACCGAGCCTTACTTATTTGCAATTTACATGTATCTATTTGGCCAGCTGCTTAGATGACATGGGCTCAATTATAAATTATTACTTCCCTGTAGTGTTCCTTGGGAAAACAGAAGGAGTTACTATAGAACTTCCACCAACACCACCACCTACATAAACAAGGCTCTCCCAGCAGAAGGAAAGTAACCCTTTTGAGGCCCTTTGTATACTTGAAGTAGACACCTCGCACATTATATTCCAGCTGTACAACATACTTCTAACGTACATATTTTCTTCATCACCACCAGGGACTAGGATCGGGAGTTAGGACACCTTCATTTCCGAGGCTGACTAGGATAGGGCCACATCTATGCATATTGCTAGGTCAACTCAGGAGCTAAATTTCAAGATCTTAACTAGATGGTGTGGCTGTCCTCTTCTCCTCTATGTCCTTTCAAACGATGATCTAGTAAGACCATACCTGATGGTCCTTGTAGATCCTTTGGGCTTTTTGGACATCCCTTTCTTAGAGGTTCATCTCTATTGAAAACACCCAAAGATTGCTTTCCTAGGAACCAATAGAACAGCACACAGGAGTATCTTAAGGTTACCTTTACCCTTCCTTGCCTAGATCCTTGAGCGGGCTGTGATATCTCAGTTACATAATCACCTGATTTTAAATACCTATTTAAACCCCTCCAATCTGGTTTTCCGCAACTGCACAGCATAGAAACCGCCTTGGTCAAAGTCACTAACGACCTTCTGTTAGCTTCGGATTCTGGCTCACTAACTATTCTTATTCTACTGGATCCTAGTTCTGCCTTTGATACTGTAGGCCGCAATCTTTTACTCTCTCGCCTTGAAACCATATTTTGGAGTTTCAGAATTGGCTCTGAATTGGATTAAGTCGTATCTTACTGATCGCTGTCACTTTGTTTCTCTTGGCGAATTCCAGTCTGAAGTTGGTCCAGTCATGTACGGTGTTCCTCAGGGCTCAGTCTTGGGTCCCTTACTTTTTTTACAATTTACATGTATCTTTCGGGCCAGCTGCTTAGATGACTTGGGCTCAATTGTCACTTCTATGTTGATGACACTCAGATATAGATCCACACTAATCCGGATTCAACTTTGGCTGCTTCTTTCTATCTAACTGTATTTTCAATATAAAAACTTGGATGGCCCACAATTTCCGTAACTTAAACCGTGACTAGACTGACTTCATGCTTATTGGTAACCCCCATCAATAATGTAATGCCAGTCCTAACGGCTTATCCATAGATGGCACTGTATTTGTGCTTCAGTCTAAATGTAAAAATCTAGGGGTGATATTTGATGGTTTAGTCTAACCTTTGATCCACATGTACAAAATGTTGTCAGAACATCTTTTTTTTCACTTGAGAAGCATTGCTTGGCTGTGTCCTATGCTATCAAACGCTGTAGCTGAAAAGCTGATCCATACATTTGTGTTCTCCCGACTTGACTCCTGCAATGCTCTACTGGCTGGTGTCCCTAAATCCACTATTATCCGACTTCAATATGTACAAGCCAGAATCCTGACTAGGTCTGGTACAAGTCACCACATTACCCCTATCCTGGAATCCTTGCACTGGCCTCCCCGTCAGGTTTCGCATAGACTTTAAGATCCTCTTGCTCACCTATAAGGCTCTTCGAGGCTCGGCACCCCTTCATCTGTCTGAACTTTTATCAACTCACTTCCCCCTCGTAACTTCTGCTCCTCAAATTCTGGTCTTGTGTGTGTCCCTTCCCCCTACTCGCCTACACTCCATGGGAAACAGAGCCTTCTGCTGCTATGCTCCAAAATTCTGGAATTAATTTCCAAAGAAAATCGGAGAGTCATCTTCTCTGAACTCATTCAAATTAAATCTAAAAACTTTTTTCTTTAGACGAGCTTTCATGTATTTGTCCCTTTTTTTTCCCCCTTTATGTTATCCTGTGTATTTGTTGTGTTTTCTTTGTAAAGCGCTTTACAGGCGCTATATAAAATATTACTATTATTATTATTAAAGCGGAGGTCCACCTTAAAGTGGAACGTCCGCTCATTGGAACCCTCCCCCCCTCCAGCGCCACAATTGGCACCTTTCAGGGGGGAGGGGGGTGCAGATAACTGTACAGTACGGGTATCTGCATCCACTTCCGGCATAGCTATCTGCGGAAAGGGGCGTAGATTACGCCCCTTTCCGAAGGTCCCCCCGCTGTCTGCTGGGAAACACACAGATCCCAGAGACAGCGGGGACCATCCTTATTGCGCAGCGCGACTCGCGCATGCGCAGTAGGGAACCGGGAAATGAAGCCGCAAGGCTCCACTTCCTGATTCCCATACCCAAGATGGCGGCGGCAGCACCCCGAGAGACGATCGAGAGATCGGCTTCGGGTGCCGACATCGCGGGCGCGCTGGGCGGGTAAGTGTCATTATTTTAAAAGTCTTTGTAGCTGCTGGCTTTTAAAAAAAAAAAACGGCGGACTCCCGCTTTAAGGTTCTTCTTACTAGCAGCTGGACGTCGTATCCCCAGATACTGGGTTACAGACCTTATCCAATTAATGGGAATGGAAGAGCTTAGCGTTCTCCTACAAGATACTTTCCATAAATCTATGGCTAACTGGAGCGCATGGATAACTTGTCTACATTTTAGGCACTTTTATGCATACTTCTTCTACCTAATACCAATATGGTGGCATCTTGATGGTGGGGGGGGGCCTTCTCCTCTTCCACTACTTGTCCCATCCCAAAGGTGTTTAGCAGAGGTTGAGGTCAGGGATCTGTCTTTCCACCAAACTGGTTGAGAAGACCCGTCTCACAATCGGCATTGCAACTCATCCCATTCAGTAGGGTTGGCATCAAGGCTCTTTTGGAGGTCAAGTCATGTTTTTATGGACTGCAGACAATCCCAACCACTGCGCTCCAAGCCTTCCACTTCCGAACCACTGTTACAACAAGGTTGGAAGAGCACAATTGTCCTACCATAGCCCCCCCAGAATAGGCTGGCAGTTTTTGTCCCAGGTTCCATTCCATTTAAGGTAATCTCTCCAGCAGAAGCCGGGGCTGCTCCTTCTGACAGGAGTGTCACTGCAGTTACTTCTGTCAAAGAGGAGCAGCAGGAGTGGCCAAATCGCCAGTCCACCCCCCCCCCCCCCCAAACACAGCGCATGTGCCCCCTTGTCCTGGCCCTGATCATGGGCCCCAACTAGGCACCTTGAGCCCCTGGGCAGTGCCCAAGTGTGCCCATTCATTAAGATGGCCCTGGGGGGAAATGCAACCAGTATGAGGCCATGTGGTTATGGAAAGTTCACTACATGGACACCTGACCATCAGGCTGCAATTATGCATAAACTGTGTGAAGATTTTGCTTTTTTTTCTGTGCGTTTCCGAAGCTGCACTTTATTACGTTTATACCGCAAAATTAAGGAAGAAACTGACAATATATTCACTTTAGCACTGTACAAAGTTTTTTTCTTTTGAATGTATATGAATAGAGATCACGGGGTCGCGGTGGCGCGTGGTCGGAAAATGAAGGCTGCAGATTACCACTGCCAAAACTACCACTACCAACACTGTGCTGTCTCCAGGAAATGTGAAGCAGGCTGACTTTTGTAAAGGGAATGCTCTGTTAAATAAAGTGTTATACGCATGCTACGGCTTTGTCTTGTATTTTATTCTTGTACGAGTCTCTGTTCTCTGTTATTTCCGGCATTCGTACTGCAAAACTGTGGTCAGGCAGCTAAATGCATAGCTAAAACACACTACGCACAGCCTTTCTCCACCAGGGTTTCTGTGGAACCATAGGGTTCCTTCAGAGTGTAGCGCACTCCCTTTAACCACTTGCTTACTGGACACTTAAACCCTCCTCCTGCCCAGACCAATTTTCAGCTTTCAGCGCTGACGCACTTTGAATGACAATTACGCGGTCATACAACACTGTACCCAAATGACATTTTTATCATTTTTTTCCCACAAATAGAACTTTCTTTTGGTGGTATTTAATCACAGCTCGGAGTTTTATTTTTTGTTTAACAAACAAAAAAAGATGCAAAAAAAAAAAAAATCATGTTTAATAGTTTGTTATCAAATTTTGCAAACAGGTCATTTTTCTCCTTCATTGAAATACACTGATGAGGCGGCACTGGTGGGCACTGATAGGCTGCACTCATGGGCACTGATAGGCACAGTTAAGGTGGCACCGATAGGCACAGATAAGGTGGCACCAATAGGCACAGATTAGGTAGTACTGATGGGCACAGATAAGGTGGCACTGATGGGCAAAGATGGGCACAGATAAGATGGCACTGATGGGTGGCACTAATGGGCACTGATAGGTACCACTGATAGTCGGCTCTGATAGGTGGCACTGTTGGGCACTGATGGGCACTGGATGATGACACTGATGGGCACGGATATGTGGCACTGAGGTGCAGCACTGTTGTTGAGGCAGATTGTGGGCACTGATGGGTGGCACTGTGGGTACTGATGAGTGGCACTGTGGGCACTGATGGGTGGCACTATGGGCACTAACGGGTGGCACTGATGGGTGGCACTTTTGCCTTTCCTTAGGTGGCACTGATGAGCTGGTGCCAGCTCGCCGTGATCGGGACTGAAGTCCTTCTCACGGCCTCCGGTGATCGGCTTTTTTTTTTTCTCCTTGCGCTGACAGATGTAATGACAACAGATTACCGGCTCTGTTGTCATCACATGATCAGCTGTCATTGGCTGACAGCTGATCATGTGGTAAGGGGTCGGGATCGACCCCTTACTCCGATCTGTGATCAGGCGAGTCTCATAGGGAGGGGGCGCGCAGGCCGCTCGTGCATGGGACAACGTCAATAGACGTCGTCCCGGCAAAGCAGGTCCGCGCTGTACCCGTCATTCGGCTATAGCGCAGATCTCTAGCTGTTAAGGGCCGTAAGTACCTGGGATACCCCACCCCGCACAGCCAGGCACACTGAATTTTCACAGTCACTCCAGGGACAGAGAACAGTCCAGTACTTTTGTTGTTTTTGTTTTATTGAGGGCTTAGATCTTGGATAGGGTGTGGAAAATGTATGGGATGCCCACTTGACTTCGGAACAACTTCAAGGACAACTCTTACATTACTCTTCTTACAGACAGTCTATATACACTCCTCTGCTTCCTCCAGCACTCACTTGCTTGTGGAACTTCACTGGCTCACTGATAGAAGATCTGACACAGAACTTAGAGTAAAAGCCTTAGCCCCCGTACACACGGTCGGACATTCCGACAACCAAATCCGTCAGATTTTGTCCGTCGGATTTTGTCCGAAACTGTTGCATACACACGGTCGGACAAAAAGTTGTCGGAAAATCCGATCGTTCAGAACGTGATGACGTTATTTTGTTACGATGGGACTACGTTCACGCTAGTAGCCAATAGCTTTGGTGTAGGAATTTGATCTGAGCATGTGTGGCACTTTGTCCGATCGGAATTCTCTACTACGGATCATGTTGTCGGAAAGTTTTATAGCCAAGCTGGAAAACTTGGTCCGTCGGATATTCCGACAGAAACAGTCCGATGGAGCCCACACACGGTCAGATTATCCAACAACGCGGTCCGATCTGACATTTTCCGTCGGAATGTCCGACCATGTGTACAAGGGCTTAGATGTGTAGAAAAATTCAGTGTCCAGCATACGTCCCTGTGGCTACTGATCCCAGCACCACTTTTTCAGGCGTTGCCAGCCTGCCTGGCTGCAGTTGCCCCTTTTACTAGCCCTCCTGGCTCACTTCTCCCCACAGTCCTCCCAGCCTGACACTCATCAGCCCACCCGGCTGACTCTCGGGAGATCTCCCAGACGTGATGGCCTGCTCCCGCTGTCCTCTCCTTGCTCCCCATACCTCCAGGAAGGGGTTCCTTCATATGTTGTGGGGGATCCTTCCAGCACCCGAGCCCCAGGCCCAAGATTACCCCCCCTTTCAGCCCAGGGGGTGCCCTGCGAGGGCCCCCCAACAGCCTCCTCAGCACTCCTTCCCCATCTTCCACCCAAGTCCCCAGCTGGCAGGGCTCATGACTATTTATGAGGTTAGCTCTGCCCCCTGCCACCCCAGAGCTGGGAATTGGCTGAGACCCTCATAAATATGCATGACAGCCCCACTTAGCTAACACCCACTACATCTAGAACCTTCTCCAAGGTTCCAGAAAACGGGGAGGCAGGGTCTTCTTTTAATATTGATTGATTGGACTCGGGGCAAAAATTTTCTTGGGGGGCTCCCCCACCATGCAATTTCACTCTCCACCTGCTCTTAAGACATACAATAAATAGCAGCTAGACTCAAAATCAGTTTACGATATCAGATCCGGCAGAGCTTGCGATTGGTTACCACAGGTTACAGCATATCATTACCACTTACTGACTGGTTGCTAGAGGTTACAGCACACATTATGGCTCACTGACTAGTTGCTAGAGGTTACAGCACATGATTTCTGCTTGTGGATTGGTTGCTAAAGATTACTGTACAGTAATACTGCTCACTGATTGGTTGCTAGAGGTTACAGCACATCATCTCCTCACTGCCTGCACACCATGGACTGGGGAGGTGAGCGAACCCATCAATACACAGAAAACTCCTAGGGATCCTAGAACTCTTGGGATCAGTGGCGGTGCTGGAGGGAGGGGAGGATGTGATCAATGGCAATGCACATTTTATTACCGACTTACCAATACAAAGAGGAGTTTCAACACTGGCCACCAATGTAATAGGGGTTTACACTGACCACTAATGTAATGGAAGCATTCACAGTAACCACCAATCTAAAGAGGGATTTACACTGACCACTTATGTAATGGAAGCATTCACATTAACCACCAATCTAAAGAGGGATTTACACTGACCACTAATGTAATGGAAGCATTCACAGTTACCACCAATCTAAAAAGGGATTTACACTGACCACTAATGTAATGGAAGCATTCACAGTAACCACCAATCTAAAGAGGGATTTACACTGACCACTTATGTTATGGAAGCATTCACAGTAACCACCAATCTATAGAGGGATTTACACTGACCACCAATGTAACGGGAGCATTTACACTGGCCATTGGTGTGAATGAAAGGAATCTACACTAGGCACCAATGTAATGAGAATATTTACACTGACCACCAATGTAACTGAGACATTTAGCCTGCGTTCACATTTGTGTGTGTCGGAAACGCATGCAAAATCGCTTTCCTGACACCACAGAAACGTGCCACCCCTTTAGCAGAGATACACAGCAGTGCCATTAATTGTTAATCACACCCTCACGCATCTGCTGGCATGTGCTGTGGCACCATGTGATTTTGGAAAAGGGTCAGTATAGGTGATGTGACCTCAGGGAGCATGATATACATATGAATGCCACCATTTACGTATGAATGTCAGTTATTTACATGTAAACACAGGGTCTGCAGGTCAGTCATCCATACACAACAATAGGGCAGAGCTGGGCAGCATTGGTAGCAGCACTTCACACTGAGATACTGGGACACAGCACAGGACTAAAACTTCAAGGGACAAGGGAATTTAAACCAGGTTAGTTGGCAAGTATGAGGCAGCTGCTTTGGGCCCCACAACAATGACGGGGCCCGGGGCAGCTGCCCTCTTTGCCCTGCATTAAAGACGACCCTAGGGGGAGGCACCAGAAGAGCTGTCGTATGAGTCACCCTGCCCCCCCTGAGTCATTCAACCCTGACCCAGATTCAGCCCAGGTCTGGCTCTTAGCCAAGCCAATTTACCTACCAATTTACCTACTCTAACCACCAACTATGTACATCTTGTACACTAGCTAGAGCAGCCATTCTCAACCAGGGGTACCTCCAGAGGTTGCTAGGGGTTCCTTGAACTGTGGGTGATGAACCACCTTTTTGATGGTGCCTACAGAGTTCAAGGTTTAGTATCACTTAGCAAAGCCCAGCAGAATGACACCAAATTTTTTTTAGCTATCTTTAAGGGGGGCAATCTGAGCGCCACTTTAAGGGGGACATTCTTCCTATTGGCCACCAGTATCTGGGGCATTGTTCCTATTGACCCCTGATAAATTGGTTTTAGTAAGGGTTCCTCGAGACCTGAAAAATAGTTTTTGGGGTTCCCCTAGGGTTAAAAGGTTGAGAAAGCCTGAGCTAGAGGGTGCTACAAGAGGTTGCTGGGGGTACCTTGAGTCATTGATCTGTCACCTGATGGGTGCCTGCCTACTGTGGTTCCAGATCTGGAGTCACTTGGCAAAGCCAGCACCATAAGACAAGTTTATTCAATGCTCTTGACCCCTAAACAGGTAACATCTGACACCAATGATCCTTTTAGCTATCTGTAAAACGATTTATTTGACACGAGTAAAAATGAAAAAGCTGCTTTCCATAAGCATAAAGGATAAAAGGGCTCCAGATTGCCCCAACAAAATACAAATGTATGGGCAAGTTCCTGGGTCTGGGCAGCGTGTGCTCCACAGATCAAAACCAGAGAACCGGAAAGGACGTTGACGTGTACCAAAAGCCCCCCCCCCCCCCGCTTTACGCGTTTCGTCATAGGATGTCGTCTGACAATCTGGAGCCCTTTTCTCCTTTATGCTTATGGAAAGCAGCTTTTTAATTTTTACTTGTATCAAATAAATGTTTTTTTTGGGATATACACTAGGGATGCCCGTTTTTGATCTTTATGTGGATACCACACCATATGCACCGTGGCTTTTGCATATGATCCATTACACTGTACAGGGACTCACCTTTACATATCTTTTTCATTGTTCCATAAAGATCTCCCACTGTAACGTACTTATTATGTGTCTCGATTAGGTGACACTTATGCAATTTTCTAGCGGCACCATTTCCCCTTTTGCGATTATCTGCTTTTATGTTTGGGGGGCTGCAGCTATAGATTTTTTTTTTACCTAAGTGTGGAATCCTTTATTTAACCACTTGCTTACTGGGAACTTAAACCCTCCTCCTGCCCAGACCAATTTTCAGCTTTCAGCGCTGATGCACTTTGAAAGACAATTGCGCCGTCATACAACACTGTACCCAAATGACATTTTTATCATTTTTTTTCCCACAAATAGAACCTTCTTTTGGTGGTATTTAATCACAGCTGGGTTTTTATTTTTTGCTAAAAAAAAAAAAAAAAAAAAAAATTGAAAATGTAGAAAAAAAAATCATGTTTAATAGTTCGTTATAAAATTTTGCAAACAGGTAATTTTTCTGCTTCATTGATATGTGCTGATGAGGCGGCACTGGTGGGCACTGAGAGGCTGCACTGGTGGGCACTAATAGGCACAGATAAGGTGGCACTGATGGGGACAGATAAGTCGGTACTGATGGGCACAGATAAGGCGGCACTGATGGGCCCTGATGGGTGGCACGGATGGGTGGCACAGATAGATGGCACTGATTGATGGCACTGATAGGTGGCACTGATGGGCACTGGTAGGTGAAACTGATGGGCATTGATAGATGGTACTGATGTGCAGCAGCACTGTCCAGGCACTGATTGTGGGCACTGATAGGGGTACTGTGGGCACTGACAGGTGGCACTGTGGGCACTGACAGGGGGCGCTGGTGGACACTGACAGGTAGTGCTGGTGGGCACTGGTTGGCGGGACTTGTATGGGGCACAGGTGGGCACTGAGGAGCTGGGGCACATCGCAGTGATCTGGACTAATGTCCCGCTCACTGCTGCTGGTGATCGGCTTTTTGTTCTTCTCCTCGCGCTATGAAAGTGCCCGGTATTGAAGGGGTTAGTCTGTTCCTATTTTCGGACCTGGAAAATACATTGAAAGGAAGAGTAGCCCCCGCGGTCTGTATACTTGCTGTAGGTCAGGCGACTAATTAGTAGAGTCTGTCCTCGGGCACTGCGCTCGGGTTCGTTCCTCGTTCCAGTTTGCAATGGTCCGTTCTCCATGGTGAAGTGCGTTTTGTGTAAACACAGAATAATCGCATTCCTATTTCTGACGTAGCGGGGTCGGTGTCATCGCATGGTATTTATAGCTCCATGTACTTCCTATTAAGAGCCGAATAATAATCAGCCAGCAGTCCTCTGCATTTTGTCTCCTGACACGCAGGAACGATATCATTTAATTTACAAATCTCAGCATTCCCCATGGCTCCTGCTATAAATATCGGAGATGAACGCAAACCAATCGCATACCTCATCGCTGCCACCTACTGTCTTCACCGCAGCGTCACTGCAAACCCCTCACGTTTTTGTGTTATATCAGCAGGGATGTTGCTAGGTGGCAAAAGGACCAGGGGCTTCAGCCCGAAGTTCAAGGCCGGAAACAGGGGGGGGGGGATGTTGTACGCGACGCAGGTTTTTTTGGCTGGGCCGTGACACTGACGGTAGTGACCTCCATACACTAACCTACCTACACTAACCTACCTGACCTACCTACACTGACGGTAGTGTGACCTACATACACTAACCTACCTACACTAACCTACCTGACCTACCTACACTGACAGTAGTGAGACCTACATACACTGACCTGCCTATACTAACCTACCTGACCTACCTACACTGACGGTAGTGTGACCTACATACACTGACCTACCTACACTAACCTACCTGACCTACCTACACTGACGGTAGTGTGACCTACATACACTGACCTACCTACACTAACCTACCTGACCTACCTAAACTGATGGTAGTGTGACCTACATACACTGACCTGCCTACACTAACCTACCTGACCTACCTACACTGATGGTAGTGACCTACCTACACTCACCTGCCTGACCTACATACACTGGACATTTACATACACTGACCTACATACACTAACGGTAGTGACCTACCTACACTGGCTTGCCTGACCTACCTACACTGACTGACCTACACATACACTGACATTAACATACACTGACCTATCTACACTGACATTAACATACACTGACCTATCTACACTGACATTAACATACACTGACCTACCTACACTGACCTACCTACACTGACATTTACCTACACTCAGGCATGTACTGGCCATCGGGACTACCGGGAGTTTCCCGGTGGGCCGATGGCTCAGTGGGCCAC